>NW_027069839.1:59706-70791 GCF_002906115.3 Quercus suber
GTGTTAAAAAGAATACAAGAAAAATTGCTTAAGATCTTGAGAGATAGATGTTCAATATCTAGCATGATCTCCAAATTAATATAGTTAATTGGAAAGAAGCCTATAATTTACTTCGAATTATGGAACAATGAATAGTAGCTAAGTTAATTTAGTCATGAAAATAAAAGATTGTTTCTTTTCCAATCTATTTATGAGAGAGAGAGAGAGAGAGAGAGAAAAGGAAGGTTGTAGAGGGGAGGGGGGCTTTGTAATGAGAAGATATCTCATGCGTGCATATATCATCAATTTTTCTTCTCATAGTATGTGAATACACATGACTGTAAACTTGGACACTATAAGAAGAAAGACGCATAAATCCTATGCACGAAATGATAATTGGCCTACTAACATAAATATGACATTTACAATACGATTGAACATATTTGGCTATGGACTAAGATTGAAGACGAACCTCTTCAATGCAAAGGACCATTTGAGATCATCATCAATCACTTCTTCATACCAAGAACAGTCATCATGATTATTAGTAAGTGTTTGATTAGTTTCTTCATGAATCTTTAAGAACCCATTGGCATACCCATTGGTATGGAAGAACTGAATAGCCTCACCCATCCTTGAGAAACGAAAGGGAAACCCCAAAGACAGTTAGACACAGACACAGCGAGAGTAGGAAAAGTAGAAATGCGTGGTAGTTTGAAGACTGCAAATGGGCTTTTATAATAGTAGAAAAATCCAAAAAGGCATATTAGGCTTAAGTTAGGCGGGTAATGATTCTGTCACCGGCAGCCTTACGGATTTTCTGTCAAATATGCAAGTAGTATGGGATGGAAAAGCGTGACTAGTTACATATATGATTACTTCAAAAAAAAAAAAAAAATTGGATATATGATATTATCTTATGATTGCGTCATGTTTAGTTCACATACAATGGGATAGATATATATATTGTACAAATATTTAGTTAGGTATTTTATACTCTCATAGGAATGGTGAATTTTATTATGAATTGTATTATTTATGATATAATTTAATTGATATACAAATTACTATTATTTGAGGAAAAAAAAAACATTATTGTACATGATATGTCTGTAACTTTGGTCGTCCATGGATGAATGGACGACAATTACAATCAACATCAAAGATTTAACAAGTAACATGCAATCAAATAAAATGGACATAACTACTGCACATCCTTAGTACGATAGTTACTCCACAAGTATAAGTGTTTATGAGGTGTGAGAGGAAAAGACTGGAGTTCAAGTCTCTAGGAGGGAGTTTTACACACATATATACTTAGATTAGGTTAAAGTAGAATTTCTATCTTGTATAAAAAAATAAAAAAATAAATAAAATGGACATAAGATCGTTGTCAGCTACAGGTAGCAGACTTCAACATAAGCAAAGTGTTACAAAGACCATAAATGCATAGCCATCATGAATCCAAAGGATACATGATAAAGAAACCTATAAAAAGGGCCAAACCAAAAGAGAAAATGTATACACAAATATTCTCAGCAATCTTTCTATGTTAGTTATTCTCTCTAAATCATTTCACTAACTTGATTTTCAGAGAATTTGTGGCTAGCACCACAACGGCGTCTTGAGTTTCTATCTTAAGATCACCTCTTTGCAGGATCCACTTTGGTCGTCCACACCATCCTTGGACGAAGAGAACCAACTAACAATTTTTTGCATCATCAGTACGCATGAAATACTAGTAAAACATGGAAAAACATTTGAGCTCTCCTTGTTACTAGCTAGTAGACATAGCCCATGAGTTTTTAACTTCTCAACTTGTGTTTGATGCATATTAATTTTCTAAGAGAATAACACTTTACCATCCTAAACTATACCTCAGATTATATTTTGCACTTTAAATTTTTCGAATGCACATTTTACACCTTAAACTATGACCTTAAACTTTACACCTTGATATTAAGTTTGCCATTAACTTGGATGAAAAAGTATGACATCAAGTGAAAAGACTCAATTATCCATCTTCTCAATTTTTTAAAATAAAATGAGAAATTACATTTTACCACCCTAAACTATACTATCGATTATACTTTGCACTCTAAACTTTGAATTTTCATCCAAGTTAATAGAAAACTTGATATTGAGGTGCAAAGTATAACAAGGGTCATAGTTTAGGATGCAAAACATGTATTCGAAAAGTTGAGGGTGTATAGTGTAATTTAGGGTATAGTTTACAATAGTAAAGTGTAATTTCACCCAACTTTCTTGATTAATAAAAGTTTTAGTTTTCATTCAAATATAAAAAGATTAAAAGAATATTAAATGGTAATTACCCTATTCAATGCAGAAGATAATTTTTCTCAGGAAATAAGAGATTTGGCACTTGGCAGTCAACAGTAAGTCCATGACAAGAGTTGCTTGTATGAGAATTTTTTTTAAGGGACAGTCTGCTAAAAAAAATCTTATGGAAAAGTTACTTACACGATTAAGCTTCACCTTTGTGTTTATGTTTATTTGTTTGATTATGTATATCTTTGTTTTCATAAAAATCAATAATATTTGTCATATGTGTTATTGTTGTACACAAACATTATATATGTAAACAAGAATATATTCAATTCGTGGAGAGAAATTGTAAAGTTTTTTTTTTTTTTTTTTTTTCTTCTTCATGTTTTTTATAATAATTAAAAAGAAATTATAAAATTTAATGTATTTGTGATTTTTTATTTATTGATAATTTGATATATTCAAAAAAATTTTGTTAAATTTAAGTTTCTTAATAACCTTTTAAAAAATTTCCTAGAGCTGCAATTGTTGGAAGACACATCCTTCAACTTGTGTTTGATGTATATCAACTTTCTGGATTAATAAAAGTTTCAGTTTTGCTTTAAATATAAAAAGAATATTAAGGATATGTTTGGATGCTGTTTATTTTATTAAAAACTCAAAATTTATTACTGAAATAACTATAATAAAATAATTTTTAAACTACAAAATACTATAGCAATGAGTGATTGTTACGTTTTTCATTGATTCGGTGGTTCATAAACAGTGCCATGGGACCCTAAAAAAATGTAAAACACAACTTAATTGCTGGACAAAAACATTCTAAATACTAATTACTTATTTTATTTAATGCATAAGATAATTTTTGCAGGGAGAGTCACACAAACACAATGGGAAAGAGAAACTCCAAAAAGTGAAAACGGAAAGAGTGTCCGCGTGGGATAGTGGCGGGTGCTGATTAACACGTGGAAGACATTGGATACACGTGGCACACTTTGATTGAAGCAATGAGGCTTGGTGTGAGCCTCATAAAAAGTGGATTGTTTTTTAATGAAAAAAATTATTTTGCTTTTTTGCAACTTTTCATGCCAATCTTGATGGTGCCCTCAAACAGTCTTGTGCTGTGAGTGGGTGTTACCAAATCCCACTGACATGTCTGCCTGCCATAGTAGAAGAAGAAGAAACATAAAAAGTTTATAGGCACACAAATATTTGAATAAAAATTTTACATCAGAATAATGTGACAAATTGGAAGAGAGAGAGGTAAAAGAATGAATTCACTACAATATTGAATTTAAATAAGCATCAGTAAAAGCTTGTTAATTGTGAAAAATATTGTAAAAAATATTGTAAAATTTTGTGTAAGAGGCAAGAACAAGCATGAGAAAAAAGATGAGAAAAAGAAAAAAGAAAAGGAAAAGGAAGGTCGAAGGAAGAAGTAAGACCCACAACTGGATGCCTAAAGGGTCCCACAAATGGTGGGGGGATGTGATGCCTTGTAATTGTTGAGCGTGGGATGACTCCACTGAGGAATTTTTGTGGGGATTCCACTCTCTGGTTTCATCATATCATATCCCATGTTTGTTTTTGTCTCTATCTTTGCCTTTGCGCGAATATGGTTATCTTTGTCCCAATTTAATTTAGGGTCCCGTTAACAAATTTATTTTTAAAAAAGTTTTATTGAGAATTGAAAAAATTGTCAAATTTTTTTTTAATTTTTGATAAATTTTTTTTAAAATTAGTTTATTATTGTGTGCCCTTAGGACACACATTAATAAAATCCTTTAATTTATAACAAGTGACCATACTGCCTCTGCCACCTGCCTCCTACCTTTGGTCGACTTATTAATTAGTAAATGTTAAACAAAACACAAGCCAGCGGAAAATATTCCTCTGTGGGAATGTTACCTTTCATTCAACTCTTTACAGCTACAGCTAGCCTACAGGTTCATTAGCCACAGATATGCCATTTGTCAGTCAGCCAGTCAGTCTATTGTTATGCTCATACCTATGCTCCAGAGCGCTTGCTCTCTATTCTGGTCTCAAAGAATTAAAATTAATAATAAGAATTTATTAACATGTGTCTTTAAAGTATATATTAATTAATTATTATAAGAAATTTTTTATTGAAAAATGAAAAAATAATTCATTGTTTTGACAAATTTTTTTTAATTTCTCATAAAATTTTTCTTAAAATAAATGATTAATGTGTGCCTTAAATGCATACATTTAATAATATGCTTTTGACCTAGTCCGGCCAAAATATAAGATTGAAAAAAAAAAAAAAAAAAAACCTGTCCTTGTCAACTCTTTGCACTTTGCAGCATGCACTTCTCTTCATCATTGAAACTTTTACTAGGTTTTCTTTTTGAGAAAAATCCAATAGAATGGAGGCAATAACTACTTTTACGAGTTACATGTGGCAATTAATGGTCTAAACAACGGTTATCAGTAACAAACGAAAACCTAGATAAAACTCCACTGGTATGGACTCTATATATCCTAATTAAAAAATTTATTAAAGATAATAGGGTAAAATATTATTTTCGTCCTTAAACTATTACAAAAGTTTGTTTTTCGTCCCTAAACTTTCAAAAGTTCTATTTTCGTCCCTAAACTTTTCCAAATGTATTGATTTTTGTCTCTCCCACATCAGCACTCTGTCAAGCCACGTAAGCATTTCGTCAGAACTTTTGAAAATTTAGAGACGAAAATAGAACTTTTGAAAGTTTAAGGACGAAAAACGAACTTTTGTGATAGTTTAGGGACGAAAACCGAACTTTTGAAAGTTTAGAGACGAAAAACGAACTTTTGTGATAGTTTAGGGACGAAAATGATATTTTACCCAAGATAATATTTGCATTTGTTTCAATATATTAATTCTTTAATTTCCTGTTCAACCTCAGCCCCCTTCTGTTGATAGGATTTCGCAATAGTTAAACACAAAGAAACAAAAGTTTGGAGAGGAATTATTGTAAGAGCATCATTCTCTCATGAAGCATGGAGCCTCTTATTCTTAATGAGTGGTCAGGAACATTATTTGGAAAGATATATTATTTCTTTATGATGCAATTACAAAGTCCAAGACGTTCGTTCGTTAGCTTAAAATGGGCATAATGGTAAAGAAACTGATAAAAAGGTAGAGCGCCAAAAGCTCTTTGGTTTGCAACCTTTTCCTGTAATGGAGAGACAAAGAATACGAATATTTTTAAAACAAATATGATGCACAAGATGTTTTGGTCTTTAAATATATTCATTCATTGCTAGGGCGGTTCACAATCATTTTCAGAGCCCTCGTGATATGTTTAAAGAAACCTTATTCCACCTTTCTGAAATGTTTTTCTTTTTTTTAAGTCAATTGCTTTAATAATCCAAGGATGTAGGTTCACTAAGCAAGTCAAAACCTTTTTCATAATTTCACTTTCAATGTGAAGGTCAAGACTAACGTCTATATCTTAGAAATTTTGAAGAGCTAATGATAGATTTATGTCGTTTTATTCATCATTTTAAATAACAATATCAACCAAGCTTTATTAGTCTAAAAGTTTTTTTAGTAGGTAATGGTAATGGATTCTCATCGGATTAATAAGCATCCGCTATATGTAATGCTTTTCCATAATTTTATTTTATCTAAACTCATCATTATTGTTACCTTCTTAATTTACACATTCTTTCTTTTACTACTTCTAATGTTATTTTAGGTAGTTTCTTAAAAAAGAAGAAGAAGTTATTTTAGGTATTCTTATACATTTTGTTTTGTTTTGTTTTCTCAACTTGAATAAATTTACTCTTCATTATTTGTGCATTAATTTCTAACTTTCCTTTACCTATGACTAATCTATTTTAAGTGATTCTCTCGTCTTTTTATCAGCAAAGACTGCCAATATCTTTATTCATCATTTTCAATGGGGGAAAAAAATTCCTCAATGGAGTCATCGATCCCATGCTCTCATCATTTGATTCCCTCTCGTCTTTTTCACATTTGCCTTATATGTTAAAATTGTCGATGTTGTTTCAAACAAGGGAGTCAATACCGTACCGGAGGCTGTACCGGTTTGCCTAGCGGTACGGTATATTTCGGATACCGGTCAATACCGGTGTACCGTTTCGGGTTTACCGCTATTTTTTATATTTATAAATAAATATATATATGTATGTGTGTATATATATTATAATAAATATAAAAGTTTACCATAAAACATTTCCTCAATTCAAAACTAATTATTCATAATTTTAGACTTTAGTATCAATTAAAAGAAAAAAAAAACACACAACATAAAAAATAGAAAGCTTAAAAGTTACTATTGCATACTAAGAAAACAAATAATACTAATAAGTTAATGCAAATAAGTTACCATTCTACCCTAACAAAAATTCAAAAATTACAAAACTTAAAAAAAAAAAAAACTTTTTTCTGTACCGGCCGGTACGCCCGGTACCAGCCGGTATTGCCCGAAATTGGCCGGTATGGCCGGTACACGGCCAGTACGGCCGGTATTTAAACCGGTACGAAACGTAAATGTTTCGATACCGGTATGCAACCGGTACGGTACGTACCGGCCTGTACCGGTACGGTATCGACTTCCTTGGTTTCAAATGTGTCAGCTCAACTCTTAACCTTTTTGAATTGTGACAAAATAGTTTTTGTGGTTTAGTGGTGGCCGCTTATGAGTAAGATAGGAAGATGAAAGTTTAAGTGTAAGAAATTACGATTGTTAAGTCCATTGGGGTTTTTTTTTTTTTTTTCTTGGATTTCAAAACCAACTGTGTTCTTTTCTAATTTTAGTTTACTTGAGTTATTTATTTATTTATTTATAAATAATTTTTTCAAGGCACATGGCAACCCATGTGGCATAAAAAATAATTTTCTATTATCTCTTGAGTTTTTATTTTTTAATAAAAATTTATTCATGACATGTAATAATATATATATAAATATATATATATATATATATATATATATATTCTACTTTAACCTAATCTAAGTGTATATATGTGTGAAACTTTCTTTTAGAGAATTGAACCTCGTAAGAACTTTGTACTTGTGAAATAATCATTATTGATGATCTAACACATTCGCAACTTTTTTTTTTTTAAGTACTTTAGGATTTCAATTGGGTTAGGTTTTTATTAGGCTAATATTTTGAAAGCCTTATTAGAAATTTAAAAAAAAAATGCTAAAAGTGCTACAAAACGTTCGCAATATTTATAATGTGAAAATAATTGTGATTGATGAATTTCAATAATATAATTGTATGGACTCAAAAAATAAAGGCCCAAGCCCACCTAGAACAGTGGTACCTTGTCCCTAAAATCAAGCCCAAACAATAGAATTTTTAAGAAAGTGGGTCAATAACTCAAGTGCAATACAAGAATGAGTCCAAGTCTAAGACCGAAGAGTCCAAAGTAGCAGATAAGCACAATTGGAACAACAATTGAGGATAATACCCTCCTCGGGAAAATCTGAGGATCAATTTCTTGTATATAAGTTTCGTTCTGGTTCCTTACAAGGTAATTCTGAATTCTCCTTACTGGTTTCTTTTTTACTTAGAAAATGTTCCTCCCCTTTTTCTAGGGGCTTCCCTTCCTTTTATAGTTCATTCTCTTGCATCTCAGCCCTTTACCTATATGTCTCAAGGCATTTCTTAGGACACTTGTCCCATCAGGACCCTTCTGGAGGTGGTAGAAGGAGTTGTTAGCTGTGAAATTACTGTTCACGGGTCATTTTCACATTAATGCAGATGATGAGGTTGTTGCTGGGCAATGAATGTGGGGGCGGGAGGTGTCTCCTTCAGGAAACTTCCTCTTACCAACCTTGTTTCAATTGCTATCTCTTCTCTTATCCTTGGGCTTCTAAGGGATATCAGTTGTCCGGATTCTCTTGCTCTCCTCTGGTAGGCGGAGTTCTTCAAGTTTGCTTACCTGTCTTGGCCTGGATTGGGCAAATTAATCCTCGGCTGGGATTCCTTGGTCCTCGAACCCCCCCACAGTAATTAATGAATGTTTTTTTTTTTTGTGATTAGTGATATGTCAGTTTGTAAGCTTATAGTAAAATTTGCAATGCCCCTAACATCACTAATAAAAAGAAGTGTACAACCATTTAAAAAAAAAAAATTCACATTTTTTATAAAATTTTGAGCATTTTACAATGGAGACGGGTCTTTTTTCTAGGGGGTAATTTTTTGTTGTTATTGTGGTGGTGGTGGGGCCTTACGTCTAGGCCTAAGTCGCTAACTTTTTTGCTAAAATAAACTTCAATATGGTCACACTTATTGTGGCTGAATTAAACTAGAGCATTTTATTTCAACATAAACTGGTTACATGCATTTATTATTTTCATACCCAAAATAAAGACAAAAATAGGAATTAATTACCTTATCCTGTATGATAACTAAAATGCCCTTACTTTGTGGCAAAAGATCGAGTTCGCAATGCATGTTTTTTCATGAACATTTGCTTTTCATTTCTTTTCGTTTCTTGAGATTTGATTGCTCAGTTTGCTAGTTATTGCGTAGACATGTAGTTATAGTTTTTTCCTCGATGGAACAATTAGTCACCCCAGGCCAAATAAACTTTGGTAATCGACCTATATATTATCTTTAATGCTACCAATCAATATGAAAAACCCAAATCCCATATGAATAATCGTTATTTTATAGTTTTTGATTTCTCATCGATGGTCATTGGATAACATGTAGTCTAAATAAAAACAATTCATATAGAAGTTGTTTCCATGAAGGTAACAAATCACTTGGCCAAATAAACAATGATAATCGAAATTTATATTTTATTACAATTATTGGTAAATCCATAGAAAACCTAAAATCTCATCTGACCTATACAATCAAACCTAATTTAGGATTCCATTTTATAATTATACACGAGTGTTTGTTAACCAGCCAAACAAGAAACATTTATTTTTCATTAAAAATAAAAAAAAAAAACCTTTTTTTTAAAATGTTAAAATGAGAATTTAATGGTTCACACTTTCTTCTATGTAACATATCTACTTAATCTTTTTTATTTATAGAAGAATATCTACTTAATCTTAATTGTTCATCTAATAATAAAAAATATATTGAGTAAGAAAATATCCTATGTTGTTAACTATATAGTCTATATTGTCTCGACTAATGTTAAGTAGATATGATACATAGGAAAAAAAAATGTATATTATAAAATGACCAAATGAGATTTTCAATATATATATAAAAATCCAATGCTAAGTAAAATACTTTAATATAATATTCTCACAATTCTGATCGATGTGATATGAGTTCATTCCTTTTTATTTAATAATTTTGGGTGATAAGGTCATAAAGCTATTCACATGAATTTCACAAACACCAGGCGTGCTTGGTGCTCTCCACTACCACCAGTAATGCATACACAAGAATTTCCTAAGATTGGCAGCTGGGGACATGGTGCACTTTTGGCTGTGTGGGCTGCTTGGTGCTCCAAACTCCAAAGGCTTTTTTATTTTTTCTTTCTCGCATTCTGTCTTAAAAAGTGTGGGGCACTTGAGTGTCATGCCGTCAAATTGTCTTGCACACGTGCTACTAGTGCTTGAATGTGACCTTAAAGTGGTATAATTATAAAGATGATAAGATTTTGAAGCTTTCATCGGACACCAAGTACCTAGGGGTGGCAAATGGGCAGGTTGGGTTATAAATGGGTTGGGTCATAAATAGGTTAGGTGTGCAATTACCCATTTATCTATTTATGACCCGTTTATATATAAATTAATTATCCATTACCAATCCAACCCATTTAATTAGTAACCCACCCATTTAACCCAATATGACCCAAATACCTCTAATACTACTTGAATACCCTATTGATCTCCAAAATTACCAAAATACCCTTAAATACCTAAAATGATACAAATACTCCCTACACTTTCAAAATTACCAATATACCCTTGGACATCCAAAATTATCTCCAAAATCTCTAAAATGAACAAAATACCCATGAAACATCTAAAATGACCAAAATACTCCTGATATCTCTAAAATCACCATATATGCTTAAAAACCACTAAAATGACCAAAATATCTCCAAAATCTCTAAAATGACCAAAATACCCCCAAAAACCCATAAAATGACAAAAATACCCCCGAAACCTAAAAATTACCAAAATACTCCCAAAACCTAAAAAATGACCAAAATACCCCCGAAACCCAAAAAATGACCAAAATACCCCAAAAACCTAAAAATGACCAAAATACCCCCCAAAACCTAAAAAATGACCAAAATACCCTCGAAACCTAAAAAAATTACCAAAATACCTTGAAACCTAAAAAATTATCGAAATACCCCCAAAACCTAAAAAAAGACTAAAATAACCCCAAAAATCTAGAAAATGACAAAAATACCCCCGAAACCTAAAAATTACCAAAATACTCTCAAAACCTAAAAAATGACCAAAATACCCCTGAAACCCAAAAAATGACCAAAATACCCCCAAAAACCTAAAAATGACCAAAATGCCCCCCAAAACCTAAAAAACAACCAAAATACCCCCAAAACCTAAAAAAATTACCAAAATACCTTGAAACCTAAAAAATTACTGAAATACCCCCAAAACCTAGAAAATGACCAAAATACCCCCGAAACTCAAAAAATGACCAAAATACTTCCAAAACCCAAAAATGACCAAAGTATCCCCCAAAACCCAAAAAATGACCGAAATACCCCCGAAACAAAAAAAAATGACCAAAATACCCCCGAAACCTAAAAATGACCAAAATACTTCCAAAACCCAAAAAATGACCAAAATACCCCCGAAACTCAAAAAATGACCAAAATACCCTCGAAACG
>NW_027069839.1:71343-133790 GCF_002906115.3 Quercus suber
TAATTTTTTAGGTTTAGGGTGTATTTTGGTAATTGTTAGGTTTTGGGGGTATTTCGATCATTTTTTTAGGTTTTTGGGGTATTTTGGTCATTGTTTTAGGTTTTGGGGTTATTTTAGTCATTTTTTAGGTCTTGGTGTATTTCAATAATTTTTTAGGTTTCAGGGTATTTTGGTAATTTTTTAGATTTCAGGGGTATTTCAGTCATTTTTTAGGTTTAGAGGGTATTTTGGTAATTTTTTAGGTTTAGGGTGTATTTTGGTAATTCTTAGGTTTCGAGTGTATTTCGGTCATTTTTTATGTTTTGGGGGTATTTTAGTCATTTTTTAGGTTTCAGGGGGGTATTTTAGTCATTTTTTAGATTTCAGGGTATTTCGGTCATTTTTTAAGTTTAGGGGGTATTTTGGTAATTTTATGGGTTTTGGAGGTATTCAGTCATCTTTTAGGTTACAGAGTAATTTGGTAATTTTTTTAGGTTTCGGGGTTATTTTAGTAATTTTATAGGTTTCAGAGGTATTTTGGTAATTTTTTCGGTTTCGGGGGTATTTTAGTCATTTTTTGGGTTTTGGAGGTATTTTGGTAATTTTTTTGGATTTTGGGGGTATTTTGGTCATTTTTAGGTTTTGGGGTATTTTGGTCATTTTCTGGGTTTTGGGAGTATTTTGGTCATTTTTAGGTTTTGGGGGTATTTTGTTCATTTTTTAGGTTTTGGGGGTATTTTGGTCATTTTTTGAGTTTCAGGAGTATTTTGGTCATTTTTAAGTTTCAGGGGTATTTTGGTCATTTTTTGGTAATTTTTAGGTTTTGGGGGTATTTTGGTAATTTTTAGGTTTTGGGAGGTATTTTGGTCATTTTTTGGGTTTTAGAGATATTTTGGTCATTTTTTGGGTTTTGGGGGTATTTTGGTAATTTTTAGATTTTGGGGGTATTTTGTTCATTTTTTAGGTTTTGGGGGTATTTTGGTCGTTTTTTGGGTTTCATGGGGTATTTTGGTAATTTTTAGGTTTTTGGGGTATTTTGGTCATTTTCTGGGTTCTGGGGGGTATTTTGGTAATTTTTTGGATTTTGGGAGTATTTTGGTCTTTTATTAAGTTTCAATGGTATTTTGGTCATTTTTTAGAAATTTAGATTTTATGTTGTTTATTTAAATTTTAGATGGGTTTAGTGGGTATTAGTGGATTTATCCATTTAGATCCATCTAATTAAATAACCAAATGGGTCTTTACCCATTTAACCCAAATATTAAATGGGTTGGGTTAAGACTTATCCAAATAAGGTGGGTAATGGGTGGGTTTATGGATATGGGTAAAAATTGCCACCCCTACAAGTACCCAGTGTTTGGTACATGTGCTTGGGAGCATTATTATTAAGAAGATTACTCT
Source organism: Quercus suber (assembly GCF_002906115.3). NCBI lineage: Eukaryota > Viridiplantae > Streptophyta > Magnoliopsida > Fagales > Fagaceae > Quercus > Quercus suber. Next base: position 72,724 of record NW_027069839.1, read on the forward strand.
TTAGTGACAGGGGAGAGAGGGACCAGCAAAGCGGAAATAATAGCAATATAGTTTTCCATGATATGGACCAGTGCATTGCATCCAATTAATATATGGGTTCCTTGACTTGAGTCGAGAGACGAGATTAATCAATGGAAATATATGCTAATGCTCTATTGGACTAGTCTATATATGCTTTGTTAATGGGAGGGATTTGGGATTTGATTTTGGTTTGTGTGCGATCGAGCTTGGAATTTTCTGATCATGCTACATCAACATTCGACTGGAGAATCAGCCCGACTAAGTAATGGCACGCTTCTTAATTCCTCAGTAAAAGTAAAAGGAGATTATTCAACCACAAAAAAGGAGATAGATGATGCCCTTACTCTGTTTATGTCACTTATTGTCATGTGCCTTGAAGTAGATGATGATGCATCATGCATATCATTGGAAAGCTGCGTAGACTATGCATTTGGATAAACCCAATAAATCGTGGTCATATTATTTATATTAAAAAAAAAAAAAAAAAAACTAGGAATATGTTTATAACCTCATGGTGATAACCTGGTGAAGAAATTTTATAGGCCAAAATAAAAATGGATACGGTAACTCTGCTCCCGAATGCAAATTCCTCCAAGTGGCAAAGGATTTCATCAAATTTTATATATTTGAATATATAAACAAATGGCACTATAATTTATTTTTTTGGAGTTTGAACTTTGAACCATAGCCCTAAGAAAAGAATTTAGGATTTATTAGTGGACAACACAATATATGATATTCAAATCCATTTTGTGTGTTGAAAGTAGAAAGGCGTGGTCAAACCATTTTCTGAATAATGTGGAAAAGGTGGTGCATGATGAATGAAGTCGACTAAACCCACTATCACATCAACCCCCAAATAAAGAAGATAAGGCATATGCTTGAACATTATTTTTGTTTACGTAAAGAGATTAAAATGGACAAATTCCAAGCTCACAAACAAAGCAATCCCTCCCATCCCAAACCCCCACTCATCCTCCCCACTTTCTCCCACCCACGTAACAAAAGGAGAAAATTATTCAGTGATTTCGAAAAACAAAGATCATCCATTTGACCTCGTACCCCTGTGCAATACAAGGGTGGCGCATCATTATATTTAATGGCCGACATATGTTCGATATACCAAACAATTATACTAACATCTAATACAAAATCTTATGTAACATTCCTGTCATGTATTTGTAAGATTTATATTAAGTGTGTTCAATTCGTGTCGTGTTAGCTAGTACGATTAATAAATAAATTGTGCTCTCAGTTATTAGCAAAAATAAAAAATAAATTGTGTTAAAATTGAAGGATTTTATTTTGAGTATTAAATGAGTTGCGTTCTTGTTGACCCATATAATCAAATGCTTCTAACTCAACACAATATGCCCATTTATTTCTTTCTCATGAAAGTTGGGGTTCTCTCTTATGTAAACAAGTGTTCTATCTATTGGTTGGTTGACAAATTAAGGTGACTTATTCTCCCAAATATAGCGGACATAGATTAGTATATATTAATGCAAAATGGTGGACGGGGATCTGGTAGAAGGATTGCAAAAACATGAAGTTGACCATGGATGAAGAAGATGATATTGTAATTATGGGGGAGAAGAGGGCGTCAATTACCACACTTTGTCATTGATGTGGTCATTTAGAGCGTTCCCATCAAGACTTTCAAAAAATTTAGCATTTACCATCTCAAAACTTATATTTATAACATATAACACACCACTTTACAATGTCCCTTACATCAAAACTTCTATTTTTTTAACACTTCATTTAAATATTCTTTCTTTATTATTTTTTATTCATTTTTTTTTATTATTTCTCACTCTCCCTCTATCTCTCTCTCCCACTGTCTTTCCATCTTTCTCAACCCGGTGAAGCTCCTCCCTCCCTCTAATATTTGCTCTCAAAACCTCCATGGCCTAAGCTTTTCAAGCTCATCACCGATAAACCATGGCCATAGCCACAGCCATAACCTCAACCCCCAACCACCAAAAAAAAAAAAAAATCCACAGCACAAACCAAGAAGCTTCTCCCTCTCTCTGATATTTGCTTTCAAAACGTCCATGGCCTAAGCTTTTCAAGCTCATCACCTCTAACCACGGCCACAGCCACAGCCACCACCACCAACCACAACCTCAACCTCCAACCACCAAAAAAAAAAAACTCACGACACAAACCGCAGCGAAAACCTACCACAAAACCGCCACAAAACCCACCACCCCAGCAACCCTGATCCTTACTTCAACCCCGATCTTCAACCCATGGCCTCAACCAACTCAACCCACGGTCTCAACCAACCTTAACCACCGTTGGACCCAGACCCACTTGCAGTCATCAAGACCCATCAGACCCACTAGAGGGAGAATCTGAGAAAGAGAGATGGGAGAGAATGAGAATGAGAGAGTGAGAGTGATAGTGATAGTCTAAAGAGAGAGAAAGAAAAAATATTAAAAAAAGATAGCAGCTTGCTACAGTGCAGTCTCAAAAATAAGAGCACACTGTAGCAGTATTGTAAATTTTTTACAATATACCAGTTTTGATGGGGTGTGTGTTTTGGGGTTCAACTGCTAAAAAATAGGATTTATAGCATTTAGGAGGCTTAATGAGAATGCTCTTAGGGGCTTTAAAAATAGTTTTCAGTTTTTAAAAACTAAAAATGATGGATCTCACTATTAAATCATATGTTTGGTAATAGAATTGTGAATATGGTGGGTTCCAGTTAGCTCAACTAGTAAAGTCTCTGATAGTTGTATAAGAGATCTGGGGTTCAATCCCCGCTTACACCAAAAATTGATTGGTGTCTTAGTCTGATGATAAAAAGCTATCACCAGGAGCGGACGTCATAGGTTGAAACTCTCTCTCAAAAAAAAAAAAGAATTGTGAATATGGTTTTCAAAATAGTGTTAAAAATATGTATTTTGAAAACAGTTTTCAATGGCATTATGGTCATTTAAAATATGTATTTTGCAAACCACAATATTGTCTGTCTATTGTTGATGTCTATTGGAGCAAACCATGACATTTTCCAGCTTCTCTCTCATTAATCTCTTTTGGTTTTATCCAAAATTTTCTCTTGCCAAGGAGCAAACCACAATATTGTCTTTGTGCATTGTTGATGTCTATTGGAGCAAACCATGACATTTTCTAGCTCCTCTCTCATTAATCTCTTTCGGTTTTACCCAAAATTTGTTGCAATTTATTTTGTGATATATCTTATGAACGTATGTGAAAAGTTTGGATGATTGATGATAGATTTTGGTACTTTGATTTGTCATGGTGGTGTTTTTTATACTTCTCTTTCCTTTTGTATGGTTTGCAAAGGAAGAAGAAATGAAAAGAAAAACATATGATTTTTACTTTCATGACCACTTAAGTGTGAGATAGATATTAAAATCCTTGGCATATATACAAATTTTGGGCCATGAGAAGTCAAACATGGAAGGCCCCACTTCTTTTCTTCACTTTTTCGCTTGATTTTCAAGTGAATTGTGAATGGTTGATGGTGTCTATTTGGTGACATAAAAAAACTGCAAAAAAATCAGTAGCTTTTTATTATTTCCTGTAAACAATTTCCAAAACTATTTTCTAAATGAATGTCCTTATGGCATTCGTTAACAAAATCATTAATTCAAATATCTAACTTCTAGATTTTCGACAATAAGCTAGCTTTTAACGTTTTGTCCCACATTATGTAAATAAGCTATTGGAAATAAGTTGTACCCAATGCACACTAATGCCTTCCCTTCTCTCCTATCAACCAAACAGTGAAAACCCAACCCTTTCCTTCATGCTTCTCTTTATATCACCCTTTCCTTCATGTTCCTCTTCTTTCCATCTTTCTCAACGTTGAAAGTGTGATAATTGAAATGCCTCTATATAGAAGAACCTTTGAGACTTATACTTCCACACAAGTTACCAACTTTCGTGTATCGCATGGCTTTTTTAGTTAAAAAGGAAGACAAGTGGTATTCTTTGTTGTCATAAGGATATTGAACTTTTGATAAGTTAAGGGTCTGTTTAGTTCGAAAGATTTTAGAAAGATAGAAAAAATAAGAGAGAAAAGTGGAGAGAAATATTTTTATGGATGTTTGGTTGGAGAGAGGAGAGAAAGGAAAATTGGTGGGACCTATTGGTCCGTTTGGATTGAGAAAGAGCGAGGAGGAGTAGAGTAAAGTAAAATTGGCCCAAAATTAACCTATTTTCAACCAACTCTACTCTATTCTCTTCCATTCCCTCTCCTTTCAATCAAAACAGGCACTAGGTGCTTTCTCCCTAGTAGGGTTGTCCAACCGGTTGGATGACTCGACCAAACCGACCGAACCTGCCCAAACCAAAGCCCAACGGTCGGTTCCAGATACTTAAGTCTGTCAAATGTGGGTCTAACTATTACAAAAACCGAAGTTTCGGTTGGAGTGACGATTTAAAAGTTTGAAAACCGTAGCAACCAACCCGACCAAAATTACTGCTCCATCTGTAGTTTTAATTTCACTTTCACATGGGTGGGTAAGTTTCTCCATGATGGAATATACTTTTGTGTTTTGTCATGTCAGTAGGCAGTAGCTATTCACCACAAATTAACTATAAAAAAGGTTTTGTTATGTCAATAGCTATTCAATGTCAATAGCTTTTCAAAATTAACTATAAAAAAATTGTTTGAAGCAATGTTAGTAGGCAGTAGCTATTCACGTTACTTTGAACTTTGAATCAATGTTAGACAGTAGCTATTCACGTGAGCATTAATGACTTTGTCCTATTGTAGTTGTTGGGCCATCGCCTCCTCGATCTCGCCTTTCCACAAATCTTGATCTCGTCGTCGACCTAAACCCAGACCCAGACCCATCGCTCTCTCTTCCTCGATCTCTTAGTTTTTTTTTTTTTTTTAATTTGATTGTTATCGTTGTTGTGGTGGTGTGGTAGTGATGTTTTGGTGGTTGGGGCTTTTGATTGCTGGAATTTGCTGCCGGAATTTGTTGTGGAATTGGCTGTGATTTTGAAATTTTTTGTAATAAAATTTGTTTGGATGCTGAGAAAATAGCTGAGAAAATGTGAAAAATTGTAGAAAAATAGCATTTTCATAATAGAACCAAACACATGAAAATATTTTCTGCAACAATTTTTATAATACAACCAAACACTTTAAAATATTTTTCTTTCCTGAAAATAACATTTCCGGAAAATAGGCTATTTTCCGGAAATTATTTTACGTGAACCAAACGGATCCTTAATAACCAAATGAAAACAATAATATTAATGGCTCCATATTCATAGTCCCAATCTCATAATTTCTCTTTAAAGTTCAAATCGTAGCTTGACTTTTCCTTACCATCCATGACCATTGTCAACGAGTTTCGCTTCCTATTTTGTCGATGAGTTTCGCTTCCTATTTGTTAACATGTGTTGTGTGTTCTCTCTCTCAAGTATGATTTCAAAATCTCATTTTTCTTTTTATCTTCTCTCATTTCTCTCCTCATCTCCGATCCAAGCTCGTAATATTTTTTTTTTGCCATTTCAAGCTCTTTCTTTGGTTGATTTTTCCCTCTCTTTTTGTTCTTTTCCTTCAAACTGATCACCCAATGAATCCGACCCGCCAAACCGAAGAACCAAGACAAACGGTTTCATCCAACCATTCAGTTGACAACAGATGAGAAATCTGTTCACCCGACCTGAGCAAGTCGAGTGACAGTTTGACCCCAAATCTGATTCGGATGACCCGTGAACAGCCCTACTCCCTGGGCCCACCAAAAATCCAATCTATCCAATTTGGAGAGAAAATGAGAGAGAAAAAAGAGCTTTATTACAAAGGACAATTTTGACCCTTTTTCACCCAACCCTTTTTTTTTTTTTTTTTTTTTTTTTTTTTTATGGGATTTTTTTTTTCTTTTTCTTTTTCTTTTTTATTATTTTACTTTAACTAATGTAATTAATCACGTTTTATATATATATATAAAATAAATATGGAGATATAAGTTAAAATAAAGTAATAATTATATTGTCACTTCCAGAATGTGTCCAATTATTTCTTATATACTATGTAATTGGGACATAAAAATAAATTAATACAATATACATTTTTCCATCCTCTCACTTTTCTTCTCAACAAAACAAATGATTTTTCCATCTCTCCACATTTCCATCCTCCCAAGTCCCAACCAAACACATATGAGAAAGCTAAATCTCTTCTATTTTCTCACTTTTCTATCACTTCCTCATTTTCTACCCTCGCTTCACCTCTCCAAATAACTAAACAGACCCTAAATGCTGAACACTCTGGACAATTTATGGGCCATTTGGTGCCAAAGAATCAGGTCATTAGTTAAAGGGCAATCACCTTTTGCACCTATTATGCTAGAGAATTGGGATAGCTAAAATCGTGTTAATGGTAGCGATGCATATCTCTAATTGGAGTAAAAACGTTATTTCAACTTGAGCAAAACTGTGTAGTTCAAAAGTGTAGTTCCTAACTAGCATATTTGTTTTTGTTCATGATCATTGACATTGTAGTGGCACTTAGGGAGACAATTTTTGTAACGAAATCTCTACACAAAAGAGGTTTTTTTGCAGGTTTGCTACCATGTGCCTCAAGGAGGCAATGAGTTTGACCTTATGCTCAGGCTAATCCTTGATATAGCCACTCAGCAGGGATTTTTGTAGACTTGGAAAATACATGATATGAAATTTGTGGTGGACAAAATGTCATAATTCAACATTAAGGGCACATAGTTAGGAATTTCTTGTGATTGTTAATGGTGAAAATATATTTGACATCAAAATATTCTGTAAAATAGCATTTTGGGACAATCTACAATCTGGCCTTACTATAAGTAAGGCCATGCAAAATACCAAGGCATCAAAGCCAACTACCCATAATGTCCTTCCCCCACCCCAAGAAGAATCCGACTAAATAGCAAGGAAAATTAATCACCAAGATTAACTCCTCTTACCATGAAAACAAAATTGAAGTCAGCAGAACTAAAATCTGAAAACCCTGACAAGAAAGCTTCTTCAAAGTATCTAGTATTCTCAAGCCCGGAAATAGAATAAAACAAAAAGCTATGATAAGGGAAAACATGAAAGTTGTGCAGAAACATCCATTTCTGGTTTTATGCTACTGGAAGTTCTGAGGGTGTCGACACAATTGCAGGAGTGTACTCCTCTTCCTTGGGAGTGTGGATGGTGACTAGATCAGGCAATGGTGTAGTTGGCCCCATCTTTCCCTTAGGATCCCAGTCAAGCATGATCTTGACCTTAATACCGAGTACACCCTATAATCATTAAAAAGAGAGGAAAAGATAACACATCAGTAATATAAATTATTATTAATCTTGTAAAAAAGCATAGCCTGACCCAAGAAAATAAACAAACCAAATTATGGAAAATCTTCAGCAGCTGCTATCAAATCAAGCACCATAATTAAAATATAGAAGCTAGCAATGAGACTGACCTGTCTAAGAAGAACGTGTCTCACAGCTGAGTCAATGTACTCTTTGACAGGTTGACCAGAGGATATCATGTAACCATCCTTGAACTTCATTGACTTGGCACGCTGAGCTCGGAGCTTTCCACTGACTATGACCTGAGTGAAGATTTAAGTAAATTAAAATTAATTCCAAAAAGAAACACACCTACAGGAAAAAAAATCCTGACATACCTCACATCCCTTTGCCCCATTCTCCATGACAAATCTCAAGACACCATAGCAAGCCCTAAAACATGAGAAATCCACGCCCAAAATACATCAGGAACAAATATATGCTTCAAAAGAAAGGCCAATAACCAGATTTTTTAACCAGTATGAACAGAAAATTGGGGTGAGGCCCAAGTACACAGGCCTCACAGGGAGTATACTACGAACAGTTAAACGAACAGAATCAATAAAGAAGGAAGACAAATGAGCTTGTTGTCACTTGAATAGTATTGCCACAGGCTACGACCTAAGTTGAATTATCAAACATTCATAAATAATCATCTTCAATTACTTTCACATGGTGTTCCAACTTCCAAAAGGGATGATAATAGAACATCAACAAAAGACTTTGACAACCCATCAGACAATTGCCTATCCATAAACTACAGAAAAATTTGCAATGACCAGCCACAACACCACAAATTAACTACATTTCAATAAAGGTAACCGCGCAAATAACAATAGGAAAAAAAGATGTGGAATGTGGGAGGGTTTTCCAAACTCCAAGCACCTTGATAATGGCACAAGAAGCCTGACTAACTCCAAGATCTTTAATGTGAGCATTGATATGGAACCCCTAGGCTCATGTGGCAAGGCAAAGAGGGAAAACAATGCTAGTAAGTAAGGGCCTGGATTGTGAGGCACGCAACATACACATAACGGAAGAACCAAAAGAATTTCACAGGTACTTAATATAAATTACCGAAAAGATTAGAAGAATAGGGGGTACATTGTACAGGTGAACAGTATCTGTATAACTACGATATGCATATGAAGGTCTTTTTTTGTTTTTGTTTTTAATTTAGTCATTGTGTACGTAAGTCAACTTTGAGCAATTTCAATGTTTAACCCCATCTTAATGAAAATCTCCAATACTAAGAATTTCAGAATAGCTAATAGGGAAGAATGGCAACAATGCAGTACAAATTATAAAATAAGGAAACCTAAAAATATATTGAAAATGGAAAGAGACACAAGATGAAAATAATATTTATTTTAGGTGAGAAAATTGAGATTTACAGTTTCAAAAAATCACACTACCATATAAGATTAAATGCTACAATCTACAAATATATGCAACGATTGTTAAAGGAAAAACACATCTAAGTATTCCTTCCCACCTTAAAGAATGAATGTCCAATCATCAAAATATTTTCCATCCACCCTTAGTCCAAGGGAATATGAAATCCATGCCTTGGCTTAAACAGAAAGATGGAACCATAAAATATAGTCATCCTCAGACACAAGGCAGGTATTCATTAGTAACCTACTTGCTGTAAAGATGACCTGAATATGTAAGATTAGTGAGGCATAAGAAAAGAACAACCGCATTATCAAACAAGTTAAATGCACAAGAAAGCATATTCAATTAACAAGAAGCTAATAAAAATAGCTATTATATCAAATGTATGAAGAAAAAAAAAGACACATTAAACACCCACAAAAATAACTACATTATTTTTTTTTAAAGCTCATTAGAAAGACAATGAGAATGATTTTAATGTACCTTCGGACAGCAAGGCCACCAAGAAGCTTGTAGCGTAGAGACTCAGCCTGAGCAATGGCACAGAGACCCCTGTTGTTAACCTTCTCAGCATAGAGCTCCACACTGTTCTCTGGGAACTTGAATCGTTTCTGAACAACAGAAGTCAGCTCCCTAATTCTTCTTCCCTTTTCACCTGATAAACCAACCAACCAAACCATTGTATTGAATTTGAGTTCCATAGATGACAGGGCCATGTAATTGTACCTTGGAATATAGTATAATCAAATAGGCATAATTTTTTATAATCCAAATAGGCATAATTAGGACACTAAGTTGGTTGCTTTTCCCTAAATCTTCTATCAGCCGATACCTAACATATATATGCATGAAAAACTATAAGATCGATGCCCAATTGACTATGAGATAGTCCTAAAATATTTTAAACTTTCAACGAATTTACCCAGCAAGCAAGCAAGAAAGAGAGTGTATTATAGATGATACCAAGAACATTCTGAGTACGAGTGGCCCTGATAATGATCTCAGTGCGCATCGGAGTGACCCTAACTTCGACGCCGGAGTAGCCATCCTCAGCAAGCTCTCTGGTCAGAACCTCATTAAGCTCCGCGAAGAACACCCCATCGGCGACGAACTGTAACACACACCGATATACTAATAATTAGTAGAGTTGATTGATGACGATCTGGATATTCTATCCGATTTTGAGAGTAGAAGACAGGAGAGGAGAGGAGACGCATTGACCTTTCGCTTCTTGCTCATCTGGGTTGCCATGATTCGATTCAGAAATGAAAACACCAACACTGGGTCGCTACTGAGGAGGAGGACGCGTCTACTAGTTCGCGGAACCCTAGCTGCTGCTGCTGCAAGACAACACAACAAACGAGGTTTTCTTATATATATGACTGATTCATAAGGAAGTGTGATCTGACGGTCGAGGATGTTGTCATGTTCTTTTCACGGATAGGATCAAAATTCAAAACTTCTATTTTAGACCTTCAATATTGCCATGACAAAACGGGTAGGTCGGGCTCGGATTGGGATCGAGTCCATCCAGTTTGAAATAACAAGGGTCTTGCAACGTCTTCAATAGCATGCTCTCACTGGAAATAGGTCTAGTTGGCACATATTTTTCATAGGATAAAGTTTAGCTACAAAATTGATTGTAGCCTTAAGCTACAAACTCAGTTAATAAAATAAATATTATTACATATTTTGAAAATTTAACCATTAAATTACATATTCTTTACGCTCTTAATGCACATGTCAATTTTTGTGTCAATCGGATATAAATATATTATATTTTATGCATAATTTTAAATTACAAAAACTTGTAATTTAAAAATTTATTGATGACATAGCTATTGATTTTTAATTTTTTTGAAATTTTGCAAACATGGAGGATATAAATATATTTATGAAATCCAATTTCATAAATATATACTTTAGTCTTACTAAAGTGGTTAGACCTAACACTCTGAATAACAAACTCATTAAACTTATCTCAAGGAAATACTTTATATCTCCGTTTAGAGATTATGAATTCCATCTTGAGAATACATGTTCTATCAACACTAAATGTGGCTGCCCAACATACTGAGGTTTTGACCATTACTATAGATCTCACTCCTGATATATCAAAGCAACCTACACCTCATGATCAGGTCCATTATTCTCTCAGGATTAAGAGTTCATGCAAATACAAGTCGTGAGATTTATTATTCATATGACAGTCCTTAGGAAAATAATAAATCTCACAGCGGTTCAGTTCAATATGTCTTAACTCTTAAAATATATTAACACATCAACCAGAAGTCACCACTTCCATGATCAAAACAAATCATCGTAGTTGATATGTTATAGTTTTTGCAGATGAAATGCCCAATTTCATCACAGACTATGAACTATAATTTTGAGTTTACAAAGAACTTGTGATTTATATCTTTTGTGACCTTTCACATAAATCACATACTATGCATCTCATGGACTAAATTACAATGTCCAAATATTCATGTTACCATTATTTCAGGTAATAATAAAACAAATTCATTAAACACAATATTAAGTCATATATAATGTCATACACAATGTCAAACTTAATATCATACATAGCATCATTCAATAGGATTTAAGGGCACTAATCCTAATAATCTTCCACTTGCCCTAAAGACTATTATGCACTAATCTAACTCCCATTCCCTCCAAATGTGACTCGAAAGTTCTTTGAGGTAAGGCTTTAGTAAATGGATCTACCAGATTATTTGCACTTTCAATCTTTGCTACCACCACATCTCCACGAGCAACAATATCTCGAATGATATGGTACTTCCTCTCAATGTGCTTTCCTTTCTTATGATTCCTTGGATCTTTAGATTGTGCAACTGCTCCACTGTTGTCACAAAACAATGTGATTGAAACTTGCTCCATCCTCATTACACCAAGGTCAGAAAGGAATTTCTTGAGCCATACAGCTTCCTTTGCTACCTCACAAGCAGCAACGTATTCTGCCTCCATGATAGAGTCTGCAATACAAGATTTCTTAATACTCCGCCAACTTATGGCTCCACCTCCCAAGGTAAAAACACATCCTGAAGTGGATTTTCTAAAATCTAGATCAGATTGAAAATCTAAATCTGTATAGCCAATAGGTATCAAATCCTCACTTCGGTAAACAAGCATATAATCTCTCGTTCTCCGTAGATACTTGAGAATATGCTTTACAGCTTGCCAATATTTTGGTCCTGGATTTGATTGATATCGACTGACCATGCCAACTGAATAACAGATATCTGGTCTAGTACAAAGCATGGCATACATGAGACTTCCCACTGCAGAAGCATAAGGAACTTGTCTCATCATATCTACTTCCTCTTGAGTCTTAGGCCTTTATTCATTTGACAGAGGAACTCCATGTCTGAAAGGAAGTAATCCTTTCTTGGAGTTTTGCATGCTAAACCGTTTTAGAACCTTATCTATATATCCAGCTTGTGATAAGCCTAACATCTTATTCTTGCGATCTCGCAAAAGCTTGATCCCTAGAATAAAGTTAGCCTCACCCAAGTCCTTCATATCAAATTGACTTGACAACCAAACCTTTACTGATGACATTACCCCTACATCATTTCCAATGAGTAGAATATCATCAACATAAAGCACTAGGAACATTACTACTTTATCTTGATGTCTTTTGTACACACATGGTTCATCTAGATTTTGCTCAAAACCAAATGACTTGATTGCTTGATCAAATCTGATGTTCCATGACCTAGATGCTTACTTAAGTCCATAAATGGACCTTTGTAACTTGCATACCATATGCTATTGGTTCTTTGCTATGAAACCTTTTGGTTGCATCATATAGATTTCCTCTTCAAGATTGCCATTAAGAAATGCAGTCTTGACATCAATTTGCCAAATCTCATAATCAAAATAAGCAGCAATGGATAAGAGAATTCTGATAGATTTAAGCATTGCTACTGGAGAAAAGGTTTCATCATAATCAATACCTTCTTTTTGTATATACCCTTTCGCCACTAGCCTTGCTTTAAAGGTTTCAACCTTTCCATCTATCCCTCTCTTCCTCTTGTAAACCCATTTGCAACCAACAGGTTTAATGCCGTTAGGCGCCTTTACAAGATTCCAAACTTGATTGGAATACATGGAATCTAATTCAGATTTCATAGCTTGGACCCAATGATATGCATCTATATCATTCATTGCCTCTTCATAGGTGTAGGGATCTGATTCAGCCTCTTCTGAGATAGCTTCATAAGTTTCTCCTAAACCTATGAATCTTATGGGAGGCCGAACAATTCTCCCACTATGACGAGGCACCTGAGTACTAGACATGTCATAAGTAGTATCTTGTGGTGTATCTAATACAGCCACATCGTCCCTAGTTTCATCTATTGGTTGTTCATTTACAGGTTCATTTATTTCAGCCAACACAACTCTACTTCTAGGAGTATAATCATTCATATAGTCATTTTTCAAGAATTTGGCATTTGTGCTAACAAACACTTTATTATCTTTATGACTATAAAATAAACCTCCAACAGTTCCTTTTGGATACCCAACAAAGAAAACCACTTCTGTTTTAGATTGTAACTTGTCAGACTTTCCTTTTAACACATGTGCTGGACAACCCCAAATATGGAGATGTCTCAAACTAGGCTTACGCCCATTCCACAATTTCACAGGTGTTTTAGGAACAGACTTCGAAGGTACTAAATTCAGAAGATATATTGCTGTGTTTAAGGCATATCCCCAAAAAGAAATAGGTAGAGTTGAATAACTCATCATGGACTTAACCATATCTAAAAGAGTTCTATTCCTTCTTTCTGCTACACCATTTTGTTGTGGAGTTCCAGGTGCAGTCAATTGGGATACAATCCCATTCTTAGTTAAGTAATCCTTAAAATCCCCAAGAAGGTATTCGCCACCACGATTAGATCGAATGGCCTTTATGCGTTTACCTAATTGATTCTCAACTTCAACCCTAAACTTTTTAAACTTTTCAAAGATTTCAGACTTCCGTTTCACTAGGTACACATAACCAAATCTTGAGTAATCATCAGTGAAAGTAATGAAATACTCATAGCCACCTCTTGTTTGGATAGACACAGGACCACATACATCAGAATGCACTAGCTCTAGCAAATCTTGGGCTCTTCTACCTTTTGTATTAAAAGGTCATTTGGTCATTTTACCTTCCAAACAAGATTCACAAACTGGAAATTCATCAAAGTCTATGGGCTGTAAGAGTCCATCTTTGATCAGTCTTTGAATCCTATTTGAATTAATATGACCCAAACGCAAGTGCCAAATATATGCATCACTAGTAGAAGGAAACTTTCTCTTTAATGATTTTACATGAGAGCTATTATCTAATTTAGAATTATATAATTCATGCTTATCAGGAGTTAAAATATAAAGACCATCTACAATATTGCCAGAACAGATAAACACTTTATCCTTCTTTATTACAACATTGTCTTTCAGGATAACACAATATCCATGTTTACCTAAGTAAGTAGCAGAAATTAAATTCTTACGAACATTAGGTACATACAAACAGTCTTCTAATATTAGAACTCTAGATTCAAAACATAAATTACAAACACCAACAGCTACAACTGGAATCTTGCTCCCATTAGCCAAAGTAAGAAACAACTCCCATTCTTTAAGCTTTCTGGTCTCCTGGAACCCCTGCAAGAAATTGCAGATATGATTAGTACAACCTGAATCCACACATCAGGAATCCGTGAGATTCTGTACCAAACATATTTCAAGAAGAAATGTATTAATCATACCTTTGTTCTTGACAGCCTTAAATATTGGACAATTTCTCTTCCAATGTCCTTTCTTACTATAATGGAAACACTTTTCTTTGATCTTCTTTCCTTTATCAGCAACCCCTAAGGCAATTTATTTACCCTTTTGCTTGATGAAGTCATTCTTCTTCTTCTTCTTACCCTTGTCTTTCGACTTAGGTTGAGAAGTAGAAGTTTCACCAACATTGACTTCAACATGGGAAGTACCAAGAATGCCTTCTGCCGCTACCAATTCATTCATTAATTCATACAAGGTATAAATCTTTTTGTTCATATTATAGTTAAGTTTGAATTCCTTGAATGATTCTGGTAGCAACTGGAGTATCATATCCACTTGGGATTCTCCATCAATATCGGCACCTAAAACTTTCAATGTATTCAGATTAGAGATCATTGTAAGACAATGCTCCCTCACTGAAGTACCTTCAACCATTTTGGTATTATAAATTTGTCTCATGGTCTCTTATCTTGCAGAACGGCCTTGCTCACCAAACATCTCCTTCAGACTTAGCATAATGTCTGAAGCTAGTTCTGCATCCTGCATTTGATGCTGTAGAACATTTGAGATATATGCTAGGATGTAGCACTTGGCTATCTCATTAGATTTCTGCCAACGATCATATCGTTGTTTTTCCTCAAGAGGAGCATCTAATGAAGGAAAGCTTGGACATGGTTTAGTAAGAACCTACTTATGCTCTTTAGCAGTAAGAACAATGTCTAAATTTCTTTTCCAATCAACATAGTTGGATCCAATCAGTTTGTTTTGATTAAGTATAGTAACAAGTGGGCTAAATGATGCCATGTTCTAAATCTGAAAACAATAAACATGAATATAATCAATAAACTGGACATTATCTATTTAGCATATAAACATATAGTATGGAATCTTAATAAAACCATAATATAATATATGCAACGACAACCTAATCCCATATTCAATATCCCTCAGCATAGAGTGAATATAAAATACTATGATTGATTGAGAACTATTCTCATTATTAGTGCTATCATGATAACTCTTATTAAACACTAATAATATGTCGTAATACTTTGGCCTCTAAATAATGATAGTAAGAACTCAGCATAGAGGATACTATAATATTTAGTCTAGTGTATACCATTATCTAGAATCATGTGTAGCCATATTTCATCCCCTTAACAGGCTTATTTTGTAGTACCATGATACAAAACACCCTCCGCATGGAATGCAAAGCTCGAGGCTAAGACAAGGTGTTTGATCACACCACTATAAACCAATAAATTCAATCTTGTAGGCACATGAAATAAATACTCTCCGCATGGAATGCAAAGCTCGAGGCTGAGACAAAGTATGTATATATCTCATACTACTATGAACCAACAATGGAAGCCGTGAGATCCAACCTTTGTATCTCTCTCCCACTAGATGTTTTAAAGAAAATATTTTTAATTACTAAACATGCATAATCTAATTACACATAGTCTTAGTACTTTTATATGTGAAAACACTTAGAAAATTTTCTGATTTTCTTTCTTTCGATCGATCGAATGTGCCCCTCGATTGATTGAAAAAATTAAGAAATTCAAACTTGATCCTCTGACTCCTTCGATTGATACTCGATCGACTCTCGATCAATCGAGAAACAAATTCGATTGATCGACTAACAATCGAAAATCTATCGTTCTAAAAAGTCTGATCACTGTCTCATTCGATCAATCGAAAATGATTTTTGATCGATCGAAAATCGCGAAACTCAAATTTTCAAAAATTTTCTAAGGCAGTTTTCTACGGGTGTTCTTGAATAAACAACTTTCATATGAACATGATGGACAGAGAAAGATATCAAAACTGAAATTCATTGATGCTAAAGTCTTAAAGATCAATTTAACATACTTAAATTCAAATTTAAACAACATCATAACATCAATTTCAATTTTTATCAAATCATAATTTCAATAAATTGCAGAAAATTAAAACATAATCTTCTAACAATATGAAACTATCATCTCCAATTCTAAAACTCACAAAACATGTTAAACAATACGAAATTGAAGACCACTCTAATACCATTTGATGGAATTAGAGATGAACGCAGCGGAAAAATAAGTTTAAAACGGATCTACTTCATTCGATATTGATAACATGCACAAAGTAAATTTCAGAATTAGAGAACAAGAGAGTGTACCTTGAAGCGGTTAATTTCAAAACCGAAGATTGAAGCACTTAGGAATACTTTTAATCTTCACTCCAATTCCACTAATGCCCAAGAAGTGTGGACTCTCAATTGGTTACAAAAGGATGATTGGAGAGTGACATACACTTACTTCCACCATTACAATGTTGTTTTTTTTCACCCAGAAAATTTTGTACGTTTTTCCCTTTGTATCTAACCAATTATCTAATTGGGCTGGCCTCTTGGACCTTTCCAATTGGGCTTAAGTGTGTGGCTTGGAGTGGGACCAAAAGGGACTAATAAGACACTAGCTCCAATGGGCTTTGGACTTTTCTGTCAACTCTTGACAAGTCCAAAGTTACCATTAATTATATTTAATACCACTATAAAAATATAATTGCACTCTAGGCCTTATCTATAAATTATATCCCAATACTTTATTATACATGCAACCCCTTCATAAAATATTCGTAGTAATAGAAAGTCATTAATGTAGACTGCCGCTTTGTAAATTACTACATCTTAATCCTTAAGTACCCGGTTTAATCCTTTAATGTTATTCATTATATATTTATGAAATCCAATTCCATAAATATATACTTTAGTCTTACTAAAGTAGTTAGGCCTAACTCTTTGAATAACAAACTCATTAAACTTATTTCAAAGGAATACTTTATATATCCATTTAGAGATTATGAATTCCATCTTGAGAATACATGTTCCATCAACACTAAATGTGGCTGCCCAACATACTGAGGTTTTGATCATTACTATAGATCTCACTTCTGATATATCAAAGCAACCTACACCTCATGATCAGGTCCATTATTCTCTCAGGGTTAAGAGTTCATGCAAATACAAGTCGTGAGATTTATTATTCATATGACAGTCCTTAGGAAAATAATAAATCTCACAGCGGTCCAGTTCAATATGTCTTAACTCTTAAAACATATTAACACATCAACCAGAAGTCACCACTTCCATGATCAAGACAAATCATCGTAGTTGATATGTTATAGTCTTCGCAGATGAAATGCCCAATTTCATCACTAACTACGAACTATAACTTTGAGTTTACAAAAAACTTGTGATTTATATCTTCTGTGACTTTTCACATAAATCACATACTATGCATCTCATGGACTAAATTATAATGTCCGAATATTTATGTTACCATTATTTCAGATAATAATAAAACAAATTCATTAAACACAATATTAAGTCATACATAATGTCATACGCAATGTCAAACTTAATATCATACATAGCATCATTCAATAGGATTTAAGGGCACTAATCCTAACAGTTTCTTGTTTCACTGCTCATTGATTTATATTTATGAGTTATTCATGATATATGTCTTTGTTTTGTGTTTTGTGAAGTCAAGAATTTATTTTTGTTTTACTTGTATTTTTCACACATGTGTTTATGCGTTTGTTGAGTATTTTAGGAAATATACAGGTTGATTCAGTCGTGCTGTTGTCTACACTTGCAACTGATGGATAGTAGTTAATGGGCATTATTTTTGTAAAGGGCTTTTACTTGTAACTTTGAGCATTGTGTTTGTGTTTTGTCACAGATTGCTAAATGGGGAGTTTGTTAGGTTCTAAGTACTTAGAAACTAATGTATTAGAACTCTAATTTGTATTATTGGCAAACCATGATCAAAACAGGTTGTTAGTCTAGTTTTAGACTTGCTCAAAGTATGTCTTTTATGTAAAGTTCGAATCGAGCTATTGTAGAATTCATTGTGCAATTCGGTCTAGCACGATCGATTGAAAATTAGGCTCGATCGATCGAAAGTCGGGCAAAATGTTTTTTTTCTGTAGAATTTTCAACTCAGCCCTAAGCCCATATGATGTGTAAGGTTTTGTGTTTTGCCCTAGGTATAAAAGGCAAACCCTAGCCACGTTTTAGAGGTTGCTCTATTTGCTGTGTGTGTGAATTTCTTATGAGATCTGAGAGGTGGTTGCCTTCAAACATTCTTAGGATTATCAAGAAAGATATTTCATTGAGAGCTAGATGATCATTCAGTTGCTGCACTAAAGAGCTTAAAGATACACAAGCGGGAGTGCTTGTACTTGCTAGAGAATCCAAGAAAGAAGGAGTTCGTGGTCTCGAAGCTTGCACGTGGTCGTGTCAATAAGTTTTCTATTGGTGGGTAGTAATAGGATGTTAGTGGTCTAAGTCACTATTGTAAAACTTCGATTCTTTCATAGTGAATTCAGTTTTACCTTGAGGGTAGCTAGGTTATATCCTCCCTTGGTTTTTTACCGGTTTGGTTTTCTTGGGTGATCATATCTTTGTGTTCTTTATATTCTACACTTTACATTGATATGATTATGTGATTGTGTTAACCTAGATCTAGAATTTGGACTAAGTAATAACATCGCTAAATAATTAAGTTAATCTGGTTGTGTTTAAGGGGTCTAAAAACAAACAGAAGACAAATGAATGATCTTTTTAACCTTTTTATTTTATATTAGTAAAATATAAAAAGATTGTCATGTTAGTCAGTGGAAATTAGGACACATTGGATACCAAGTCTTAGTTTAGGTCTTCTTCAATGATATAAAGACTTTCGAAGAAAGCATAAGATAGAATTTGGAAAAGCACCAGTTTTAAATGTAATTTTTTTACTTGATGATTGAAGACCATATATAAACAAATCAATTGGGAATTAACAGATAGAGAGGATTTTTTATTTATTTATTTATTTTTTTTTTTAGAATCGATAGAGAGCAAAAATCGAATATATTAGAATGGAAAAGAAAATTGAACATTAACTCAATAATGTTCGTACTTAGTATTCATGTCTATTGATGTTTGGTGGTAGTTGGAAAATTGCTTTAAATCTTCTAGTGAAGCTTTCCAAGCAAGTGGTGAATGCACCGATCATCTTCATCACGTCCATCACACCAGGATCACCATTTCGACCTGTTGATGACTCAACAGCCCAAGTCCTCTTGTCATTTCTTGGTCCTCTTGACCTTTGATCAATTGCATTCTTCAATGCTCTAAGCTTATGACAATTTGGTCTGGTGTGTCCTTGAAGTCCACAATGATGGCAAAAATGGTTCGTTCTCGGACCTCTTTGTGATCTTGGAAGAGATTTTTCTCTAGCTTCAGGTTTGATCACTGATTGGTTACGGGGCTTATTGAACACCCGTTGGTCAGCCACATTCTTCTTCTTTTCATCCTTTATTTTCTTAAGTGTAGAGGCAGCCACTACTGGTTCTTTGGCTTGCACAAACTTCAGTTCCTTGGTGATTTTGACAGCTGAACTACTTTCTTTGGTATATCCCAGCCTGAATTTGTATAAGAGATGTTTTTGAGAGGAAATGACATCATCTAGCTTCTTAGTGGAGACCCTCTCTACCTTGGCATTTGCTTGAACTACCTCTAGCTCAAGGAATCTAATTCTTAGGTAAGCTTCCGAAAACTCTCCATTCAGCTCCTCTATCTCACACTTGGCCTCCTTATGTCGCACTAGGAGACTTCTATAGTCCTCTTCTGCCTTTTTCATCTTTTTCATGGCTGTCTTGGCCACACGTGCATATTCTCCTGATTTCTTAAGGAGTTAATTGAAGTTTTCTTGAAGACCTTCTGTACTCTCATCTTCTTCAACATCCGATTCTTTTACAATTCCCATTGATTCCTCATCACTATGCTCTCCAAGCTCTTGTACAAGCAGATTCAAGTCCTCCGAAGACTCATCATGAGCAATAGTTATAAAAGCGGAGTAATTCCCTTCTCCATCACAGCTTTCCTCAGACTCAGAATTGGATGAATTCGAGTCACTAAAAGTTGTAGCAAACACTTTGCCCTTCATTCTCAAATAATTAGGACAATCTTTCTTGAAGTGTCCATGCCCGTTGCACTCGAAGCAAGTGATTCCTTGTGTAGATTGGGATTCCTTTCCATCTTTCCATTTGAATTCCTTTTTCTCCTTCCCGGAACTTTGGAATTTCCCTTTATCACCAAATTTTCCATTGTTATTGAATTTCAAGAACTTTCGAAAATTCTTCACGAGATATGCCACATCTTTATCAACAATATCCTCATTTGATGAGTCATGAGCTTCAACCCTTTCATTAATTGTCTTAAGAGCAAGAGATTTGCTCTTCCTTTGTGTGGGCAATGATTGTTCATAAGTTTGAAGTGAACCAATCAATTCTTGGACTTTGATATCGTCAAGGTCCTTACTTTCTTCAATCGTTATCACCTTAGCACGGAAGCTTTCAAGCAATGACCGAAGGATCTTCCTCACTATCTTGGAATCCTCAGTTTTCTCCCACAATGACTCGTCCTCACTCATTTTCAGCTCCTCAAACCGAGTGGTTAGCATCTGCAACTTAGTGTCTTTCACTTTCTTCGTTCCTTCATACGTGGTCTCCAATATCTGCCATGCCACCTTGTCAATAGAAATGTGAGATATCTTGTAGAACTCATCTGGAGATACACCACAAAAAATAGTGTTAAGTGCTTTGCTATTTGCATTAGACACCGCGAGGGTTGCCTTATCCCACATGAATTTGGCAGCCTTCGGCCTAGTCCATCCAATATCCATTGCATCCTAAACGGTTTCATCCATTAAACACAAAAATGCCCTCATCCTGACTTTCCAAAAGGCATTGTTGCTACCATCAAAATATGGTGGCGCATTTAAAGATTGAGACCGGTCCATCTCAATATAGGGTCAAGGATTGCACTAAGGTGTTTAAATCACAAAGAGTGCACCCGCTCTAATACCAATTGGAAGTTCAAATAGCGTGTAAAACACTATGAATGTTTAGACCCCCCAATTTACAAATTACTAATTCAAGCTCAATATCAAACAATGTATGTGTGAAAAATGAACATAAGCCTATAACAGAATTGATAAATAATCTAAACCAAATAAAATCACATTCATAGCAGAAATTAAATGGCAAAGATTAAGGGAAAAGAGATGCAAACACAAAGACAACACAACGATGTGTTATCGAAGAGGAAACCAAAGTCCTCGGCGTAAAACCTCTCCGTCGCCCTCTAAGCGGTCAATAATCCACTAAAAAATGAAGTTAGGATACATGAACAGCAGAAGACCCTCCAAGCCTAATCTACCCAATGTACCTAGGCCCTCCAAGCTTCTTGCTCCAACGAGGTTACGACGAACTTTTGTCTTTTCTAGCTTATCGGATTCCACTATAGCCCATAGCATCAACCAATAACTATTGGTCCCTTCCTAACTGTTTCCCAAAGCACCAAAAAACATTCTCACAGATATGGGTATGGTGAGAAAAGGATTTGGGTAATGAACCTCTCAAGGATGTAACAATGGAGAGGATGACAGTAGAGGAATTTGAAGAGTCACTTTGTAAAGATTGTGGATGAGTCAATCTTGTTTTTCTCTAGGGTTTCACTCTTAAAATTCTCTCTAGAAGTTCTCTACATTTCATGGGTATGAGGGGTATTTATACTGGGGTGAGAAAGGAATGCGAAGAGTCAGTTTTTCCAAAATAGAGTTGGTTGGCAACTTGGCCTCGTGACTTGACTGAGTTGCGAGTTCAAGCCGCGAGTTAACTGAATGGCCAGTCTAGACTTTTTGTCCTGTAGTGCTACTGCTGGCATGATGGTTCAGCTTCTTTGCATGCTTCACTAGTGTGCATTTTCTGGCGGCTTGCCAGTCGCGAGCCATCCGTGAGATCCAATCGCGAGTCCTTGCTTCACTGCACAGTCTTGAGCATTTCTTCACACTCTCTCACACTTTACCCTTACATGATTCCCACCTAAATACAGGGTTTCTAAATGATGAATTACAAGAAAATTTGGCATAGAATAAAGCCAACAAGATGGTTGATTAAATTCAACCTTATAAGCGTGTCAAATAGGTTGGGCTAGGTCAACCCGCCTTATTAACAGGTCGGGTTAGGGTTGAAGGATCATGACATGATTATTAAATAGATCGGGTTAGGGTTTAGCCATTTAGTCGAATACCCCTACCTCGACACGACATGAACCCGACATGCTAACCTGAATTGACACCCATACTATGGAATATGGATGAGGATCACGAAGTCAAAATAAATAAATAAATAAAAATTAGAAAAATATAGAGGTAACGTAGAGTGGTAGAGGAGAGCCATCGTATAAAGTAATGAGAAAGGTCAAAGGGTCTGGCAGCCAGTGGACAAGCTGAAAGAAGAAAAAGAAAAAGAAGAACGAAAAAGAAAGACAACCACCTAAGGTAAAACTTATGTTGGATTTTTCACTTTTTTTTTCTTTATTCTTTATTTATTTTATTTTTTCTTTTGATGGGTTTGAATTGGCATCCCACCTCCAACTTAATTTTCAAAAACATAAAAATTGTCACTTAATGTGATTTTTTTTTTTTTTGGATTTTTTTTCTTTATTTTTAAGTTTGTTGGAAATTATAAAACTATTATAAATTTTAGAAGTAATGTTATGAATACCATTTTGGAACCTATTTCAATTTGTCTTTTGGAACAAAATATTTTGTTACCGGTCTATTTCGACATACCGTTGCATGCTACAATCTTTAAGCTCAAATATTAGTTCAATAATAATAATATAATAATAATAACAACAACAAGAACAACTATCAGTTCAATTACGTATAGAATATAATAAGAGTAATAACAAGGAAAAAAAATGACAAACCTAGATGTTAATTTTAGTGACTGTGGAACATTGAAAGATGTTTAAAAGGCTAGGACCTGTTTGGTAGCAGATTCCAAGTATTGTTATTCAAAATGATGTAAAAATTGTAATTTAAAAAATATTGTGAAAATAAGTGTTTAAAGTACTCGTAATGCAAAAAATGCGTTTTGTACCATATTTCTAATAACATTTTTTTTAAGTAAAAAAATATAATTGTGTTTTTAGTATGTGTAGGTGTTTTTGAGAAAAGTGTAAATTTTTAGGATTTTGTTTTTCATTTAACATTATTTTTTAAACATTTTCATTAGTTGTCAAGTTTGCAAACTATATAACAAAGCATCTCGAGACTGTAAAACTCAAGTTTAATGTAGAACTCAAGTTTCTAACGCTCGAGATTCAAGGAATGGTATGCTTACCTGGATGGAATATCCACCTGGAACTTTAGTCTTTTAAGACTCAAGTTCCTGCACAGTTCACCAGCTTCCTCTTTTTTTTTCTTCTTTGGCATTCTACATGATGTCCAAATCCAGATCTTCTTCTTCCTCAAATCTAGTTTTGATCTTCTTCGGTGTTCTAAATCATCTGCGTCCTCCATTTTCTTCAGATCCAGTTTTCTCTAGCTCTTCTTCTTCTTCTTCTTCTTCTTCTGATTCGAATCTTCTTTTCCTTATCTTCTTCTCCTTTTCTCCTTCTCCATCTTCAAATCTGCTTCTATGGAACTCGAGTCTCTCAAACTTGAGTTCCACGTGGCTAAATTGCTCCATGGCAACAGTAGAATTCGAGTTTGAGAGTCTCGATTTTTGTCATCGATCTCGAGTTTTAAAAACTCGAGATGCTAGTTTCCAAAATCCTTACAAATATGCGTTAACCTATTATATTCTTTCCCCCTACTGTGCTAGCTTGCAAATTTCCTCAAATTTTCAGGCATAAACAGTAAAAAATGTAATTAATTATTTATTTTATCTCTCATCTTCGTTCCATCTCTCTCCTTTGCAAGTCCAAGCTAGCTTGAACAATTCACTGAACAATGCAAACCCAATTGAATCAAAGCCAAAATGCTATTTTTTTAGTTGAGACAAGAGAAAAGAAAAACCCAGAAAACCCAGACAAAAGAAAAGCCAAATTACTATTCTATCCAATTGAATCACTGGTCATCCAGCCCAGAAAAAAGAAAAACAAGAGAAACCCATCAACTACGATATTTACAAAAAAAAAAAAAAAAGAATAAAAAAAGAAAGAAAGAAGAAGAAGACAGAGTGCAAGAGAGAAAGAGAAAAAAAAAAAAAAAAAGAATAAAAAAAGAAAGAAAGAAGAAGAAGACAGAGTGCAAGAGAGAAAGAGAAAAAAAAAATTAAAGAGAAAAAGAAGAAAGAGTGGCAACGTGCAACAGAAAGAGGAAAGGAAAAAGTAAAAAGAAAGAAAGAAAGAAGAGGAAGAAAGAAAGAAAGATAAAGAATAACATGCAACTGTGCAAGAGAGAGAGAAAAAAAGTCTGGAGGGAGAAAGAAAAGTAGTTAGGTAATGGCAACAGAGGTGTTGTCTAATCAAAGTCGGCCCACGTTTTTAAATATTTACAATTGTGCACAAGTGAGTATCGTTGTTTGTAATTTGAAAACTGGTAGGAAGAGCTTTCTAAATTTAGTATTTAAACACCCTAAAATGAACAATATAACTCAAACATTTCTAAAAAAAGTGTCTACTAAACATGTTTTTTTTTTTTAAACAACAATTTTTAGTATTTAAAAACTGTTTAAAATCAAGAATAAGAACGTTTCCATTTTATTTACGAGGAGCTCACAAAAACAAAGAAAATCATTAAAATTTTTTTTTTTAACTCAAGTGTACAAAAAAAAGTGCTTAAGGGCCCGTTTGGTTGGGAGAAAAATGAGATGATAGAAAATAGAGGGAGGATAGAAAAGTTTTTAGTTTTCCTTATTTGTGTTTGGTTGTAAGAATGAAAAAGTGAAGGGATGGAAAACTGTTTGGTTTGGTTGAAAATAAGTTGTATGAATTTACCATCATGTCCCTCTTAAATAAAACAAAAAGTAATTCATTATACTTTTAACAAAAAAATTGTGGATAGATGAAAGTGGACATTTCAAAAAACAGCATAAGAAATCATCCAAAAGTGTTTTCTTAAAAAAATGATAAAAATAAAAATTAAGAAAAAAAAAAAGAAAAGAAAAGAAGAAGAACCCACCACCTGACAAAACCAAAGAAAGAAAAAAAAAAAAAAACACAAAAAGCCAACGTTACAAAGGAAAAAAAAGAAAAAAGAAAAAAAGAGCCAGAAACTAAACTGATGTGAGTGTTTTGTAAAAATGACAGTGTAAAATAGAAAAAGTAAGTTTTTTTGAGTAAAATAGATAGAATCTTTTAGACATACTGATGAGGCTGCTCTTACAAACGGAATTTTATCCATCATTGGTGTCATGATTATCTTCTAGGTAACTAAATAGTCTTATAAAAAATAGGAAATTTAACCTACATTGGTGTCATTTTTTTAATATTTCTAAGAGAGTCCTATAAAAAATTGGACAAATTTTTAAGATTTAGAATAATTTTTTTAATCCATTAAACATGCGTAGATCAACGTGAAGAGGCTAATATACCCATAAATGAAAAATTATTAGACCCTCAAAATGGTGCAACATGCATACCAAATGTATGAGTTTTTTATTTTTTATTTTTTTAGTATGACCAAATGTATGATTGATGCTAAGGAAAAAAAAAAAAAAAAACCAACCTCCTTGTTCCTTCTTCTTCTTTTCTTGTTAGTTTAACTAAGTTTAACTACCTCCTTGTTCCTTCTTCTTCTTTTCTTGTTAGTTTCAGGCTCTTCTTCCTTGTTCCTTCTTCTTCTTTTTTTGTTAGTTTAACTACCTCCTTGTTCCTTCTTCTTCTTTTCTTGTTAGTTTCGGGCTTTTTTTTTTTTTTGTTAGTTTAACTACCTCCTTGTTGCTTCTTCTTCTTTTCTTGTTAGTTTCGGCTTATTTTATTTTTTTTTTTGGTTTCGCCGTTCCAGTCCACTACCTCTTCTTTTTTATTTGTGTGTCCCTGTGTTGTACTGCTGTCCTCCACTTGTGTTTAAATATTTTCTTTGTTCTGATTTTGTGAGCCCACGCACTACTACTGTACTTTCTTTAGGGTATGTTTGGTTGGGTGAAAATAGGGAGGATGAAAAATAGGGTAGAAAATGACATTTTTTACTGTTTGGTTGAGAGGGGGAGGGGAGAGAAAAGTGGTGGGGCCCACATCTTTCTCTCCTCCCCCTTCAAAATACAATCTCTCCAAATTGGAGAGAAAAATGGAGTGAAAAGTGGGAAAAATATTTGGACAAAATTGCCCCACCCTTTTAACNAACTCTTTTTTATTTTATTTTATTTTATTTTATTTTATTTTATTTTATTTATTTTTTTTTTTTTACAGTTCGACAGCTACAAGGAAGAAAGAAGATGACGACGATGATGAAGATGATTGAAATATAAGGAAATCATCGACTCCACATGCATTTAGAGAGAAAAGAGGGGTTACGGATTTCAGAGAGATCTCCACCCCTCTTCTCTTCCTCTGAGAGCAGAACCTTATTAAAGTCTCTACATCTCAAATCCCTTATCTCTCTCCTTAATTTTCAGATCTCTTAAGTCTCTGCCACCATTCGGTTTGTATTTCATTTTGATTTTGGGTTTGGGTTTTGGGTTTTCAGTTAATGGTTTAATTTTGAGTTGATTTTCTATGGATTTTGGGTTGATTTTGGGTTTCCGTTGTTTTAACGGGTTTTGGTGGTGGTGGTTGTTTTAACGGGTGATGGTGGTAGTGGTTGGGTGGTTATGGTTGGACAGTGTGGGGTGGATGGCGGGATCTATGTTTTGGGTGTGGTGCTCTTGCAAGTTTTGTGAGACAGTGAGAGATGGTGGGTTCTAGGTTTTGTGTGTCTCTGTGTTGGTTTGTTTGTGTGGGTGTGTTTGTGTGTATCAGAGGAAGAAGAAGATGATGAGGGTGAGAAGAAGTATGAGTTGGTTTTCTAGACGGAGAAGAGAGAGAAAAAAGGGAGCGAAATGGGAAACTAATAAAATAATAGGATACACAGTTACAGCGTGCATATATGCACAGTTACTGTAGTAAATGTGTAAATATGCATAGTTTTAGAATGATTGATGAGGAATATTTTTGGGGTAAAATGTGTAAAATTGATTGTTTTTTGTATTTTGCAAATGTTTACACACTGATGTGGATGCTCTAAGTGGTATAGACTACTTAGATGCGTAAATGTTATTGAGCAAGAGTTAGGTACAGTACTTAGGTGCTGTTCCTTAGGTTCCTCTTTTAAAATTCTGCCATGTGGATTTTTTCTTATGGAAACCTAGTGTATTTTTAAGTTAAGTAGCCACATGGTTGAATCTTAAGAGGGGAACCTAAGGAACAGCACCTAAGGTACTGTACCTAAGTTTTGTCCAATGTTATTCTGCAAAAGAAGCCAACATATAATCACCAAGAAGCTAACATGACATTTATAAATGAAGTTGGAAGAATGACACTTCTGCTCAAAAGAACTCATTTTTTTTTAATTATAATAAATAAATAAATAATTCATTCAGCAGTTTCTTTTGGGATTGAGATCATTCCACACTTATGTTGAAGTCTTTTTCTTTTTTACTTATTTTTGTGTGGATAATTCGATAATAACAACAATGAGAATATAGGATTTGAAGTAGAGGAAGTGTCTTTCTCTCACAAATAAGAAAGACTATGCTATGATATATAGAAAGAATAAATAGTAACCTAAAATATATGCTACTCTAAAGCTGGCTTGCCATGGAGCAGAGTCTAAATCAAATATGTTAGAGATATATTAGCCCATTAGCATAAGCCCAAGCCTAATTCTATTTTATGTGCAAGCCAAGTCCCCTACTTGTACTAGAAGTTTATTAGTTTAGGGTTTAGTCTATTATATATATACATGTTATGATTTATTGTAACATAGGATTTGTACTACACTCTAATATATTATTGATGTAACCTTTTAGGGTTTCCTCCATGGATGTAGGCCGTTAGGCTGAACCACATAACCCTCATGTGTTATTGTATTCTACACTTTATGCTTTCGCTTCCGCATCCATACTAGCATATTTAACATGGTGTATCAATGCTAATATTTAACAAAATAGAAATAATATTCCAAAGCAGCCAAAACCACGTAGGAACAAGAATCTAAAACATACTGATGTTTTAATTAGGTGACTTGCTGGAGATCTTTGAAACTAATTAGGATGAGGTGGTAATATTGGCTTTGTTGTGTGCAGCACTTCCAATTCAAGGCACACATCAACAAGTTCAGACCAATTCAAGGCAACCTTCTCTAAAATGAATGAGGGGATGAAGCAGGCTGCTGAAAGTGGAGATATTAATGCTTTGCACCAATTGATTGGAGAGGATGTAAATCTTTTGGATCACATAGACCACGTTCAATGTGTTCAAACTCCTTTACACATAGCTACGTCTGCTGGGCACATCCAATTTTCCACCGAGATGATGGGATTAAAGCCCTCATTTGCTTGGAAACTAAATCCAAATGGGTTTAGCCCTATTCACCTTGCTCTAAAAAATGGGCATATTGAGCTAGTGCGTCAACTTCTAGAGATTGATAGGAACCTTGCTCATGTCAAAGGAAATGAGTGTATCAATCCTTTGCATTACGTTGTTGAAACAGGTGATCGTCACATTGATCTATTGGAAAATTTTCTATTAGTTTGTCCTGATTCTATTACAGATGTGACGGTGCGAGATGAGACGGCTCTACATATTGCCTTAAAAAATGACCAGCTCGAGGCTTTCAAATTCTTGGTGGGATGGCTTGGAAGAAATTTCTGTAAAAATTCTTCATCAATCTTTAAACATTCATCATCAAATGTAAAAGCAGTCTTGGACCAGAAGGACGATGAAGGAAATACTGTGTTGCACATTACAGTATCAAAAAATCAAACCCAGGTAAGCTCTCTGTCTCTCCATTAACATCTACTTAGCATTAGCATAATAACAACAACAATAATAATAACTACTAAATAGTCTAGATGACCATTTTATTTTTTGAATTTTTTTGAACCAAGACTCATTTTTTGGGCCCGAGTAATTTTAAAAAAATTTCAAAAATTTTAAAATCTGTTATATCTAAATATACTACTTAAAAATGTTTAAAATTTTAGGGAGTACGTACAATTCCATCACTGGCAATATAAAAAAATATTATCTTATTTTTTTAATGATTCAGTGGCTTAATTTGCAATTGCATGTAATACATAATGATCATTTTTTTTTTTTTTGTTTTTTACTTCTTTAATTATAATTTTAGTTAAAAAATTATAAAAGAAGAAGAAGCTTATGCATTTGGATTAAGAACAGACCAAGGACAAGACTTAAGTAATTTACAGTATGCAGGTTGTGAGTCACATACTCACTTGGGGTTTCCGATTTATTGACGTAAACAGTACGAATTTAGAGGATAAAACAACATGGGACATCTCACAAGGACAAACACAAGTAGATAGCAGAGAAATCAGGCTTATGCTACACAGTGCTGGACCTTCATCAGGTTCAGCTCTCTCTATAGTTACTCGAAGTGATGATAATAATATTGATGAATTTTACAACTTAATTGGAGAGGATGTAAAACTTTTGGAGCACATCGACATGCTACCACTTGCTAATACTCCTTTACACATAGCTACATCTTATGGGAACATCCAATTTGCCCTGGAGACGACGAGTTTAAAGCCCTCATTTGCAA
This sequence comes from Quercus suber, assembly GCF_002906115.3. Taxonomy (NCBI): domain Eukaryota; kingdom Viridiplantae; phylum Streptophyta; class Magnoliopsida; order Fagales; family Fagaceae; genus Quercus; species Quercus suber. The sequence continues at coordinate 102,857 of NW_027069839.1, forward strand.
GGAAACTAAATCAAAATGGGTTTAGTCCTATTCACCTCGCTCTAAAAAATGAACATATAGAGCTAGTGCGTAGGCTTTTACAAATTGATGGCAACCTTGTTCGTGTCAAAGGAAAGGAGTGTCTCACTCCTTTGCATTACGTAGCTAAAAGTTGCAGTGAGAACCTTGATCTATTGAAAGAATTTCTATTAGTATGTCCTGATTCTATTACAGATGTGACGGTGCGAAACGAGACAGCTTTGCATATTGCCCTCAAATATAACAGGCTCAAGACTTTTAAATTCATCATGAGATGGCTTGCAAGAAATTGTACTAAAATTGATAAATTCAATGTAAGAACAACCTTGAACTGGAAGGACAATGAAGGCAACACTGTGTTGCACATTGCAGTATCAAAAAATCAAACCCAGGCAAGCTCTCTCCATTAACATCTACTAAGTATTAGCAAAGTATGAATGAAAGGGAAAAAAACATAAAATAACCAACCAGAATAGTCTAGATGACCATTTTACTTTTAAACCAAAACTCATTTTTTGGGTCAAGTAAATTTCTTTCTTTCTTTCTTTTTATTTTTCAAAATTCAAAATATTTTATACCTAAATATACTATTTTTTTTTTAGAAACAAACAAGCACACACACACAAGGGAGAGGGAAAGGGATTCTAACACAAATTGTAAATATACTATTTAATAAAGATGTTTAAAATTGTAGGGAGTGATGGCTTCCCTTGGTTTACGTACAGTTTCATTCTCTTTTAATGATTTAGTGGCTTTGCAATTATATTTAATACATTATGATCTCTTAGCAAATAATAATAATAATATCAATAATATATGATCATTTTTTTCCCTTTTAATTATAATTATAAATTTTATATACAAAAGAAGAAACTTATGCATTTGGATTAAGAACAAACCAAGGACAAGCCTTCACTGATTTACATTACGCAGGCTGTGAGACACTTACTTGCTTGGGGTTCCAGTTTTGCCGGTGTAAACCATAAGAATATGGAAGGTAAAACAGCATAGGACATCTTGCAAGGACAGACAACACAAGAAGTAGACAACAGAGAGATTAAAGTTATGCTACACCGTGCTGGAGCTGATTTGGGTGTTTCTCTTTCTAGATTTAAATGTTATCCAATGGAATGGCTTTTGAGCTTGTATATTAAAAGTGAAATAAGGAGCTTATCAGAAGAAAAGCATAGTATGCTTCTGGTGGTTGCAGTACTGCTTGTAACAATCAGCTTTCAAGCGGTGATCAACCCTCCTGGTGGAGTTTGGCAAGATAATGGTCAGTGCAATACCATAGAGGTAAAGAAAGGGAGTAGTCATCATAATGAAACCCATGATCAGACTCCCTTCAATACAACAATAAGGAGTACTGATGATCCTGTTACCATTCAATTGACCAGGTCCAATACCACACTAATGTGTGAACGCAAAGCAGGGACAGCCATTGCTTTTCAAGAAGCCCTTTTTCGGCTGTTCCTATTTTGTAATTCTTTGATATTTGGGATCTCAAACTCATTAATTGTTCTCGTCATTCTAAATGAGCGCATTAAGTATCTGTTCTTAGGACTCAACCTCACCCTCTGTTTTAACTATTTTTGTTCAATCCGAGCCATAACCGATGATAAATTTTTGGCGTTTTGTTTGGCACATATTTCGGCCATATTTTCTGTTTTAGCAGTGCTGCTTTCCAGGTACCAATGATCAGACTCAGTAATTGTGCTCTCATACTAAGTAATTGTTCTCCACATTCCAGATAGGTACATTAATTTCTTTGTAACCAATGCCTACTTCCTCTGCTTTTGTTATTTTTCTTCACTCCTGACCATTACCCAGACTCCAAATTGATATATTATTTCAGTTTTTCTTTCGACCTTGATTTTTCCAATCTCACCAGCGAATTTTCCAGCTTTGGAAAGAGTCAGGCTAAATGGTTTGCGGATTCAATCATGGAAGAAGAATTGAAGGGAAAAATGATGTATATTAGCCGACCTTGGAGCTATATGAATCTGTAATGTGTGCCAATTTTTATTTTTGTTTCTTTAATAATAAGATTAAGTCTATGTTTCTAAGGGCATAGTTGAAGTACCCAATGTCATATATGAATATAATGTATTTTGCATATAGCAGTGCGTGATTGCATAGTGAATTTATAATCAAATCTCTCACATATCTTACATGTTTTTTTTTTTTCCTAATGAAAAAACTGTAACTTTATTAAGAAGAAGATAAATTCAGTATATCATGAGCAATAACTGACTTAATCAGCTATAGACTTTGTTTTATCCATGTTACATTATTATCAATATTGTCTATTTTTTTTAGCAAACTTTGCCAAGAGATGTGCGGGTTTATTGCCTTGAGGCCTTCACATGAGACAACCATAGGAGGAGTACATAACCCTAGAAGAGTGTCAGCCACTATCTTGGAATTACTTTTAACTAGCACATCCTTTATACCAGCATCCCATGCAAATGACACTTCAATTTCCACAACTTTCACTTCAAATGATACTCTTAACATACCTAATATTATTGGGTGCTTTAAATTTTAGTAAGATCACGTTTTGGAAGCATACTATCATGACAATTAAATAGTGGTTATACTTATATTGTTTGCAATAATATAGTGAAGCTTTTAGAAAAACTAGTTGTAGACCCGTGCGTTGCGAGTGATAATTTTTTAGATAGAATACTATTTTAGTCCCTAGACTTTATAAAGAGTTAAAAAAAAAAAAAAAAGATTTAACGTATTTTTCATAATCTTGTCTAAAACGTTATTTATTGATTTTTTTTTTACCATTATCATATATTTATTGGTTGGTGATTTGCATAACATAGACATTAAATAAGAGGTAAAACTATTCATTAAATTTTTTTAAGTCACGGCGTATGAAGATTATGATTATATATATATATATATATATATAAAATTTCTCCAGTTAGAAGTGCGTGATTGCATAGTGAATTTATAATCAAATCTCTCACATATCTTACATGTTTTTTTTTTTTTTTAATGAAAAAACTGTAACTTTATTAAGAAGAAGAAAAATTCAGTATATCATGAGCAATAACTGACTTAATCAGCTATAGACTTTGTTTTATCCATGTTACATTATTATCAATATTGTATATTTTTTTTAGCAAACTTTGCCAAGAGATGTGCGGGTTTATTGCCTTGAGGCCTTCACATGAGACAACCATAAGAGGAGTACATAGCCCTAGAAGAGTGTCAACCACTATCTTGGAATCACTTTTAACTAGCACATCCTTTATACCAGCATCCCATGCAAATGACACTTCAATTTCCACAACTTTCACTTCAAATGATACTCTTAACATACCTAATATTACTGGGTGCTTTAAATTTTAGTAAGATCACGTTTTGGAAGCATACTATCATGACAATTAAACAGTGGTTATACTTATATTGTTTGCAATAATATAGTGAAGCTTTTAGAAAAACTAGTTGCAGACCCGCGCGTTGTGTGTGATATTTTTTAGATAAAATACTATTTTAGTCCCTAGACTTTATAAAGAGTTTAAAAAAAAAAGATTTAACGTATTTTTCATAATCTTGTCTAAAACGTTTTTTATTTATTTATTTATTTTTTACCATTATCATATATTTATTGGTTGATGATTTGCATAACATAGACATTAAATAAGAGGTAAAACTATTCATTAAATTTTTTTAAGTCATGGCGTATGAAGATTATGATTATATATATATATATATAAAATTTCCCCAGTTAGAGTTTGATTAGTTTTGAATTTAAATGTTGTATTATTATATTTAATTGTTGATTATTGATTTAATTAAGTGAATGTAATGTTTGATTTTATTGCACTATAAAGTTTTCAGTGTCCTATGTATAAGCATCTCTATTTTATTTCTTACTCCTCTTGCCCACCTTTTTATTTTCCAAATAACGGTTATTAATTGACGTTTGATTTCATTTCTTTTTTTCTTCCTTCATTTATTCTTTATTACTTTGTACCTTCCCTTGCTAGTCGTAAATTTTATGGTTATCAATAAGAAATAGATATCATAGATGACTTAAATAGTTATAGATGTAGTTACGTTAGTAGTATGTTAAAAGTTTTTTTTATTTCTTTTTCTTTTTTTTTTCCTTTTGAATTTTCAAGGAAATATGACAAGCATTTTTCTAGTTTGGTCTCAATCAATTAAGATATCCATAATATATTAATGGATATCTTAATATATTACCTGATATCCATAATATATTACCTGGAGGAATTTGGTCTTCAGATACATTTGTGGTGACATCACCATTTTCATTTAAAGTATTGTGTATATAGATATTAGAATTTTTGTTCACAGTCTCGCTATTATAATCATGTCGTCTCTGTCTAGCGCTCCTCACAAATGGATCATCCTCCATGTCTCTTGAATAGCCTAAAGAGTAATCAAATATAAGTAAATCCATAATTTATACACACACACACACATATATGTATATATACACACACACGCACACACACACACACACACATATATGTTAAAAATAAGACTTTAATAATATTAAAAAAAAAAAATGTAACATTATGAAAAACCTACCAACAATACGATGTGAAGGTGACACAATCGTAAATGAAGTAGATCCTCTTTCTTCAAAAACCTCTCCTCTCAAAGCATCAACACTGTTGAACTTAGCATCTACTAAATGACTTCTATTAGTTGCCCAATAACTCATATTCATTTGCCTATCCAACACAGTACCCCTATTCAACTGTAAGTCGGTAGAAATACGTTGAGTTGCAGGAGCATGAATATTGGTTGGATAATTGCGATTTCTCCTAGATGCAAGAATCATCCTTCTTCTCAATCATGCATAATAAAAAGACTTCATAGTACCTACAAACCATCAGTTACTAACTGTCATTATAGTAAAAAATAATTTCAAATAATTGGTGGATAATATGAACAACCTACACTACCAAAAATAATATGAGGACAATTTTAGAAAAACATTTCATTTTAGTTAGAATTGACATTTAGACATACTTGAAGAAAACTTCCAGCTTTTGAACTTGCAATTTGATAGATATATCTGCAATAATTTGGTAGACAATATGAACAGCCTACACAACCAAAAAATAATATAAAAATGATTTTAGCATACCAAAGTAGATTATAAAAATATTTTACCATAGCCTTTTCACTATATTTATAATTGAGAGTTGGACATACTTGACGAAACAATCCAGCTTTTGAACTTGCAATTTATTAGAAAATCCATAATCAACTGGTAGAAAATATGAATAACCTACACAACCAAAAGATAATATAAAAAATATTTTATCGTTCTCTTTTGGGGTGCATTCATTTTGCTGTCATCTATTTATAGTGTCTTCCTGGTTGGTAAGTAAGTTCACACATGTAACATTAAGAGCATTTTTCTAAGACTATTTGGAGATTTTTGCCTTTATGCAATTGCATTCAAAATGAAAATATAAATAAAATATTAAGCATTGTGGCTGCAAAACATAAATAAAAATTATGTGATATTTTCGCACCAGTCATGTTTTTCAATAGAAAATATCTAATCTTTGAACATATTACAATCTCATCTGACGGTTATCTCAAAATCTAAACATCATGCGGTTCTAAAAAATTTGGAATTTTTATTGAATTATTTTACAATCTCATCTGACAGTTATCTCAAAATTTGAATATCATGTGGTTCTAAAGTATTTGGAAAATTTTTTATTTATAAAATTTCTCCATTTTCCCAACTTGTCTGTGTTTTATATCTTTTGTACTGTGGGAATGTAATTTAGTAAAAATTTCATGTTCCAAGATAAACACCCTAGCTACTGACGTGACTCCATAGTACTCACCAACCATCATTTACTAACCGTCATTATAATAAAAGATCATTTCAAATAACTAGTGGATAACATGAACACCCTACCAATAATATGAGGACTATTTTAGCAAATCATTTCATTTTAGAGAGACCTAAAGAAATATTCCAGCTTGTGTGAACTTGCAATTTAATAGCTAATCCATTATAATTTGGTATAAACCAAAAGATAATATAAAAATTATTTTAGCACACCAAAATATAATATAATATCAATTTTATAATAGCCTTTTCATTAATTGAGAGTTGGACATACTTTACGAAACAATCCAGCTGTTGAACTTGCAATTTAATAGATAATCCGTAATCAACAGGTAGAAAATATGAACCACCTACACAACCAAAATATATATATATATACATATATATATATATAAAATATTTTAGCATAGCCTTTTCATTTTATTTATAATTAAAAGTTACAAATACTTGAAGAAATAATCCAGCTTAAAAACATGTAAATTAACGGGTAACTTGTGAGCAACTAGTGGTTAAAATAGTAATCAAAATGATGACATGTGCCCACATCATTGAATACCAAGACCTTTTATATGATATTTTTGCACTAGTCATGTTTTTCAATAGAAAATATCTAATCTCTGAACATACTACAATCTCATTTGACGGTTATCTCAGAATCTGAACATCATGTGGTTCTAAAGAATTTGGAATTTTTACTAAATTATTTTACAATCTCATTTGACGGTTATCTCAAAATTTGAATATCATGTGGTTCCAAAGTATTTGGAAAATTTTTTATTTATAAAAGTCCCCCATTTTTCTAACTTGTCTGGGTTCTGTATTTTTTTGTACAATGGTAATGTAATTCAGTAAAATTTCATATTGAAAGATAGACACCCTAGTTGCTGATGTGACTCCAAAATACCTACCAACCATCATTTACTAATTGTTGAATGTTCAAATAGTGTATAAAACACTATAAACATTTAGACCCCCAAATTACAAAATACCAATTCAAGCTTAATATCAAACAATGTATGTGCGGAAAATGAATATAAGCTTATACCAGAATTGATAAACAATAGCTTCAACAATAGCTACTTCAACTAAACTTGGTATGGCTACCACCAACAACTACATTGGTGCAATCAATTATAGCCAACCTAAAGCTCATAATCAACTTCAATCTCAATCAACCAAGGAAGCCAAGGTCCAAACAATCATCTCCTTAGACCCTCTTACAAGAAACAAGGTCATCAACAAGGACGTCTCCACCTTGGAACACCTCAAGTATGGGGGCAAATCCCTTTCTTCCTTCACAAGAAGTTGGTCGCACGATTTCTCTCCCATCAAAGGGAACCCAAAAAATGAGATTTCATGTACTCACTTCAATTCACTTCCTTTTCCATCATCTTGGGAAGTTGTGTCAGTCATGATGACTAACACCACTACCATGGAAGAAAAGACGGTTGAAATGGAACAAAGGGTCTTCCTTCTCACAAAAGCACTTGAAGATAAGGACCTCCAAATTGCAACTTTAATGAATAAACTCAAAGTACAAGATCTTGGTGAATCAAGCCATGGTCATAAATTCACATCCGCAAAGGATGACGAAGGGAGAGAAATTGAAAACACTCCCCGACGAGAACAATCTACTTCGGTTGCTTCATTGTCAGTCCAACAATTACAAGACATGATAACAAATACCATCCGAGCACAATATGGAGGTTCTTCTACAAGTTCTCTCACATATTCAAAACCCTACACAAAGCGCATCAACAACATGAGGATGCCAAATGGGAATCAACCCCCCAAGTTCTTACAATTTGATGGCAAAGGAAACCCTAAGCAACACGTGGCTCACTTTGTAGAAACTTGTGAGAATGCAGGGACTTAGGGAGGCCTCCTTGTAAAGCAATTTGTCTGTTCGCTCAAGGGAAATGCCTTTGATTGGTATACAGACTTAGAACCCAAGTCAATCGACAGTTGGCAACAACTCGAAAGAGAGTTTCTTGACCGATTCTATAGCACGCGTCGTACAGTGAGCGTGATGGAGCTTACTAATACCAAGCAATGGGAAGATGAGTCGGTGGTCGATTATATCAATCGATGGCATTCTTTGAGCTTGGATTGCAAGGATCGACTTTCTGAAATTTCTGCTATAGAGATGTGCATCCAAGGCATGCATTGGGGACTTCTTTACATCCTTTAAGGGATAAAGCCTCAAACATTTGAAGAGTTAGCAACTTGTGCGCATGATATGGAGTTGAGCATTGCTAGCCATGGAAGTACAAATCCTCCCATACTTGAGGAAAGCAAAAAGGAAGTAAGGAAGAATGATAGGAATGCAAAAGTCAACCTCAAAGATCCAATGGATGTTAACACTGTCGAAGTCAAGGTTCCAAGAAGAGGAGAGAAGGCAAATGAAAAACAGCTTGAAGGATGGCGAAAGAACGAAGTACGTCGCCTAACTTTTAAGGAACGTGAGCAAAAAGCATATCTATTCCCTGATGAAGATGTGCCAAGCATCTTAGAACAACTATTGCAATTGAAGCTAATTGAATTGCTAGAATGCAGGCGACTAGAAGACATAGGGAAATTTGATAACCCTAACTACTGCAAATATCATTGCATCATTGGCCACCCAAACCAAAAATACTTCGTCTTCAAAGAACAAATCATGAAATTCGCCAAAGAAAACAAGATTGATCTAGACCTTGATGAAGTTGTTGGGTCAAACCATGTGACCGTTGCTTGTGATGTACTTCCAACTCTCAAGCAGAGGGCAAACACCCACGAAGCTTACAAATTGATTGACAATGATGGCATAAGGATTGGCCCCATCAATGGGAAGTTCCTTAAACACTTCTATGCTTGAAAATCGAGAATTGCTCCATGGTAAGAGTTTAAACTGCCCGTTGTAGTGCTGCAAGAGTATATGATGTCTTCCCAGTACCTTTGACAGTGTACCAATAAGGAGAAATTAATCCCACTCTATGTCACCAATTGCTAGTGTGGCGTAGTGGTTGGATGCCCATGTCGCCCTTGAGGGGTCTCGGATTCGATTAGTGGTGATACCCACTATTACACACTGAGCCTTCCTTTTTGCAAAAAAAAAAAAAAAAACAAAAACAAAAAAAATTTGAACTACGTGATGACTTGATCCCTCTCAAGGGTACGTAGGCAACTTAATATCTTTTGCTGAGTTCAGTCACGCACTAAAAAAAAAAGTTATCAAATTATGAAAAAAAAAAAAACAAAAAAAAACAGAAAAAAAAAAAAACAAAAAAAAAAAAAAAACAAAAAATCATCAAAAGAAAATATCAAAAAAAAAAAATCATAAAAAAAGATATATATCAAAAAAAAAAAAATTTATATTGAACTACGTGATGACTTATCCTTCTTTGGGTACGTAGGCAGCTTAGTACTGTCACTAAGTTTAGTCACATGAAAAGAAGAAGGATTGCCAGTCTGGCTTGAAGAGTTTTGCAACGGTTGTCAATATGCTTTTAAGGTCCCTTTGGTTAGTAAAGCATTGCTTAAAGGTAGTCAACTGCTCAATAGGATGATCAAAATCGTTGTAGTTGAAGATGAAGACTATAAGGAATGATGTGACTTAGCTTTCCTTGAAATGATGATTAAACATAAGTTGATTCTTGGTTGTGGGCAATAAAATTTCAACCATTTTTGTAAGAAATGAAGTCTGTGTGGCATTGGCCCATCTTCTATGGACATTCTCCCACGTTTCTGAGTATACTTTGCATCATTTATCTCCTGGGGGCATCTTTTTGTACTTTGCAAGTCGAAGCTGCATTGTCTCTCTTCTAGGTTGTGTCACTTCATAGCTCTGAAATTTGAACCACATCATCTCCTTCTGAGTGATGCATTTTACATCATGTCTCTGAAATCTGGACGATGTCAACTTCCTCTGAATGATGATAGATATATAACCAAAGTCAGGATTGCATCATCTCTCCTCTATAGGTAAGTTCGTGCATTTCGAATTCTTGGTGGCACGTTCTGACATCTTCAAAGTATTGGCATCATTCTTTCCCTCATCTTCAAGATTTTGTTGGCATTTCCTTGCATCTTTAAAGTCTTGATGGACTCTTTGCATCTTCAATGTTTAGTTAGCATTTCTCGCATCTTCAAAGGCTTGATAGGGACTCTTTGCATCTTCAACGTCTTGTTGGCATATTTGAAATCTCGATGTCTAGCTACAGTGCTACATATCCTCAATGTCTGAGCTATGTTGCCTCTAAAAATCGATGCTGTTGTAGCTTTATTATAAAGGCAAATATGGTGCAACTTCAATGCATAGTGCAAGTGCTAGTGTGGAATGTTGTTGTGGCTCCATGGCAAAAACGAGTATTGGCATGACTTTAGTGCCAATGTGGAGTGTTGTCATAGCTTCATGGCAGATATTGGTGCAACTTCAATACAAGTGCAAGTGCTAATGAGGACTGTTGGCGTGGCTTTATAACAAAGATGAGCGTTGGCACGGCTCGGTGCGAATAAAGTGTTGGCGTGGCTTCATAACAAAGATGAGCGTTGGCACGCTTCAATGCGAATAAAGTGTTGACGTGGCTTCATGGCAAAGACGAATCTTGGCGCGACTTCAGTGCAAGTGAAGTGTTGATGTAGCTTCATGACAAAAATGAATGTTGGCACGGCTTCGATGCGAATGAAGTGTTGACATGGCAAAGATAGATGTTGCACGACTTCAATGCAACTGAAGTGTTGACGTGGCTGCATGACAAAGATGAATGTTGACACGGCTTTAGTGCAAATGGTGGTGCGACTTCATGACATATGTAAGTGCAAATATTGCTTCATGGCAAAGATGAATATTGGCATGGCTTCAGTACAAGGACAAATGCTGCATATCTTCATGTAAAGACTCTTGATGTGGCTACGTTGCAAGACTCTTGAGATGGCTGCGTTGTAAAGACAAGTGTTGGTGCGGCTTAATTGCCAAAGAAAGCATGCTGCATGACAAAAACAAGCAACAACAAAGAACTTGTCAATAGAAAATCTCATGGCATGTCTCAACCAAAAAAAAAAATCGATAAAGAGAGAGCTTCAATTTTAATCTCTAGCCTGTCAAAAAAAAAAAAAAAAAAGGTTAGTACAAACCAAGCATATGAAAAAAAAAGAGAGATAAAAAAAATTAATTAAATTAAATATTAAAAACACACACACACACACACACACACACACACACACACAATTTCTCTGCATAATTTCTCTACACTTAAAGATACTACCCACTGGAAATTCCTTGTATTGATTAATGCATACCCGAGTGGCTTTATATAGAAAATTTCTGAGATACCAGACAAAAAAGAAAGAGGAAAAATGCTGCCAGCAATGTTCAAAGTTAGATTTTGCAAACTTAAATGCACTCAAAGTCAGGGAAGGCTGTACAAAATTTTGAAAATAAAAGATGGCATTCAATGCAGAGACGCTTAGTAATTACTTGGAACCATTCCCTGCTTGGGTTTTCAAACAATGTCAGAATGGCCACCGCCAAAGTAGACCAAAATGGCAATAATTCCAGCAATGCTAGCCGTCTCCTCTTCTAGATTTCTAAAACTTCTGACAAGATTTCACAAAAATCAACCCACAGAAATCTTCTACGACCTTCGGTGTGCCTAACCCGAAAAATCCATGTCCAGATGCCCGGCCACTTGCCGCCAAAAGCTTCAGAGGACCGCGGCCTACTCCTTCATATTCATACAAATCCAGACTTCATTACAAGGAAATGGCATTACCACTCGATCCAGAGGACTTCGATCTACAAAACCCAGAAAAATCATCATCAACGGAGCCACCACGCGCCACCACGCACTGCCATAAGCTCACGATGACTAACGGTTTAGTCCATCAAAACTGTGCAAATCTGTTCACAATTTCACAAAACTGACACTACAGGGGTCTTGTACGGCCTTGGGACTACAAAACCTAAAAGTTTCAAGCCCAAAAAATGCTGAACACGCCGCCACGCGCTGCAAGTGGTGGTTGCTTCAGCACATGCGCTCACACACGCCACTCCTGCCTCCTACGCGCTCACACGCGCCGGGACAGTCTCACGCGCGAACACGCGCCACGCGCTGATGCGCCCTTACCTCTATGACGTCATGGATGACGTCACCACCCACTGACTTGACCGGATTGACCAGGCCGATCCAATTTGACCCGTTCATCCTGACCCGGTCCGAACCTCAAAGAAAAAAGAAAAGAAAAAGAAAATGCTTTGACCGAGCAGACCTTTGACTTTGACCAAAAAGTCAAAATTTTCAAGACGGGCCTATCCCACTCAGTTTTTTGAGTACATACCGATTTTGGGATCCGTTTCTTCATTCGAAGCTCGGAAATTGTGCAAACGTCCAATTTCCAAAACGTTGACTTTTGCGTAAATATTGACCAAAAGTCAAAATTTTAAAGATGAACCTATCTTGCTCAATTTTTCGCGTACATTCCAATTTTGGAATCCATTCCATCGGTTGAGACTCGAAAATTGCACAAATAACCCAATTCCAAGATAGTTGTCTTTTATGTTGAAATCAACCCAAAGTCAAGATTTTCGAGCCAGACTTGTCTTGCATAGTTTTTCGTGACTTGGAAATCACCAATCTAACTCACATCTCCGAAGTACTGACAATGTCCAAAACTAAAGCTCTCAATATCAAAATTTGAGATTCATCCATTTAGTTTGGATCCACTCAGGGTTATTCTCCAGGCTTCATCAAGGCTTCCCTTTCAAAAGTACAGATGAACTCTCGCGAGTGTGTCTTGAACTTGAAATCACATCGGGTCACCCGTCCAACCTACCATTCCCCTTTCGGTGCCAAACATTCCCACCTACCATTCTTCGTCTCTCTCACCTACCATTCTCGTTCCTTACCGGTCTCTCACCTATCATTCTCATCCACTGGTCTCACTGAAAATTCACATCCGCCATTCTCAATTACCCATCTACCATTCTTCGTCTTTCCACTATAAAAAGAAGGGCCGGATTCATCAAGAACTCATCAAGAAAAACACACTGAGTCATGAAATGAAGATTTGCTTCTTTCAAATTTTCAAGTCCTCCTTCTCACTGCCATTTCTCACTATGACTTCATCATTCTCAACACTTAGCAACCAATATTGCTTCATAATCAGTTTGAAATCAACACTCTCATGGTTTGGTAGAAACCCTCTTAACAACATCATTGTAGTTTTAAGAGCTAAACAAATTTTGTTTCTCCACTTAACGACGACCTTTGTCCATAAAATTATTCATAACAAGGTCTGCATTTTGGTTCCATGCTTCCTCAAACTTGGTTGGCTAGGAAACCTAAGTCCAGTTGACACACTTGTTCCCAACCTCAGGGCTCCTGTAGTCTCTCTCTAATTGCTTGGTCTTCCAGCAGAGGCAGCGGTTCGGAACAAATAGCAACTTGGCTGGTTTCTAAGACCAGAATCACAAGTTAGCTCCATCTTTCATTTTTTTGTGCTTTTCCAGCAAGTAGCAGTTAGCGAAGATGGTAAAAAGTGTTGGGGTATCCTACAAATTGTCTTCCATCCAACATTTGAGACAACCTTCAAGGCACCAGCTCATTAGAGTTCAGCCTTTGGAGTCGGTAAATGGTTACCAGAGTCTTATTCCATGTCCTCACTACTATGGGACTCAAAGGTCATCGTTGCTGGTACCTCAAAACAGATTTTCTGGAATTACTCCAACTTAAAGCTAGCTTGAAGTATTTCAGAAGGTACTCTTCTGAAATTACTTCAACTTAATGTCTGTCGGTTTGGTCCCATTACACTCGCACATTCAATGACTTACTGTCAGACCCCATGCAACATACAAGGCTAGCACTATGGTGGTGTGTGTTTCACCCATTCGCTTTGCTTCATCCCCGTCTTCTTCACCACAAACACCATCATCCCCAGAATCCATTAGCTTCTGAAACTACCTCAATTTAACCTGAGTAAAACGATGACGCATGCGCACTCAACCACTTTCCCACATGGCCTTGCTGTAATCCGAAGTATACTCTTCTGAGATGACTTCACCAGCGATTCTTAAAACCACGAGGCTAGCCCCATGACTCTGTATGCTATACCCAGCCACCATCTGCGTCTTCCCCATCTTCTACACCCTGTGATCGCTGCCAACGATCCAAAAACACTCTTCTAAAGTTACTTCAACTTAACCTTTGCTGAGAAGGCTCGGTCACGCAAGTACATTCAAATACTCGCGGACCTCTTTTCGGTCTCATCAAAACCTTTCATATGGGTGGGTCTACTCCTCGGAAATTATCACATCCTGCTGAAAGCTCCACGACCTTCAACTACTTCACTTAAAAAGTCAAGTGCAAAAATCTATTTTCAAAACTCATTCCCACACTACACTCTAAAACTGTGTGCGTGAACAAGTCTCAAGGGGGCATTTGTAGAGAGGAAAAATTCCCGACCTATCACAAGCTGACACGTCACACTGCCAAGTCTACAAAATATAACCAATTACAAAACTCCACGTATTGCTGCTAGGTTTTGCTATCACTACTCAGAAACCAAAAGAAATTTGCCAAGTGTCATGCAAAATCCAATCACACATCAGGGCACGTGTAAGCGATGACATAATCAACCTCGCACGTGTAAGCGATGACATAAGCGGACCAATCAGGCTGTGACATATGTCACCAATCAGACTCCGCTACGTGTCACTCATCCACCCCTAAAATCCTATAAATAGAAGCCTTCCTAAGACATTTGGGAGGACATCAAGCTATTTGAAGCACAAGCAACATCAGAGAAGATTCAGAAGCATCAGAAGTATAGAAGCTTTGCCAAAACCAAGCTCTAAAGCCTCCAAGAACTTCAAGAACTTCAACCTTCGAATAAAAAGAACATTCGAAGAGAAATCATCAAAATCATCCGCCTAGATCCAAAAGTCTGCGGGAATCAAGCCTAAAGTGTCTGAAAACATTAACAAACCACAAATCAGTGAAGCTCTACGGATTCAAGCCTCTAAAGCCCCGAAAAACTTCCACCACAAATCGAAGAACACAAAGAACACACGAAGAACACGAAGAACGTGAAGAACAAAGGATTTATAAAAAGCTCATAGCCAGAGATTCATTGTAATTCTGTTTCAACAATCTTTGATCCATCCCTCAAACAAATTAAAGGATATTTTGTGTTCAAGTCACAATCACATTACCACAAATCCAATCAATAAATCTTTCAAGGAGATCGAATCAGAGGATCACTCTTTTGTAATCACAGAGAATTGTACCACACAATCATCAATACAAATTCGCATTTATGAAACTATTTTACTTGTTTGACTTATTTCGAATAGAGAAATTTAGTCGTCCACAGTAAGCACATGTCTATGAGACATGTACGGTTTTAGACCCCTTAAAACACAACCAGATTGGTTAGCCTAGATTAATTAGCGAAGTTGTTACTTAGTCAAATTAAACAATTCTAGGTTAAAACAATCAAACAATCATATCAAGATATAAAGCAGCGGAAAATAAATGAACACAAGATATGATGACCCAGGAAACCACACGGTAAAAACCTGGGGAGGATTTGACCTAGCTATCCTTAAGGTAAACCTGAATCCACTATGCAAAAAAATCGAAGTTCATACAGAAGGACTACAAGCTCCCCGCTTGACTTCCTAATGCTACCCACCAGTAGAACTTACTGACATGACCACGTGCAAGCTCCGAATCCATAGACTCCTTCTTTCTCGGATTCTTCAATCAGCTATAAGCACCCCCGCTTGATTATCTTTAAGCTTCAATGGTAGCAACCAAGTTGATCATCAAGATGTAAATAATATCTCCAACTTGAAAACCCTAAGCTTTGTGTAAAGGAAAACTCCTCAAAGATCTCACAAGAGATTTACACAAAACAACAATGTATGAGCAATAATACAATTAGAGCAACCTTCAAAAACGTGGCTAGGGTTTTGTTTATATACCTAGGGTAAAAACATAAAACCCTAAACGTTTAATGAAGTAGGGCTGAGTTGGAAATTCTGCAGAAAAAACAACTTGTGCGATTTTCGATTGATCGAGTCTGTTCTTCGATCGATCGAGCTAGACCGAAAGTCCCAAGTATTTCTGCAGCCACTCGATTCCAACTTTACAATAATAAACCAACTTTGAGCAAGTCTAGACAAGACTAAATACATTGTTTTGATCATGGTTTGCCAACATTACAAATTAGAGTTCTAAATACATAAAATTCTAAGACCTTAGAATCTAACAAACTCCCCTTTTGGCAATCCGTGACAAAACCCTAATTAAAAGCTCAAAGTTTTACAAGTAAAAAGCCCTTTACAAAGAAATGCTCATAAATTTCAAATTCAGCCTAACTACTATCCATCGGTTGCAAGTGTAGACAGCAGCTTAGTTGAATCAACCTGTATATTCCTGAAATACTCAATAAACGGATAAACGCATGTGTGACAGAAAAGAGTAAAACAACAGGTATAACATTCTTGTAAGATTCACACAACACAAAATAAAGACATATATAAATGATCAACTCATAAATATAAATCAATAAGCAGTGAATCACAAATCAACAAGAATCAATAAAAATATATCAATCAATGTTACTCCCCCTAACATGAATATCCCCAAAAATGATATACAAAGTGAAGCACCTAGATACAATCTAAAAAACTCCATAAGTAACAAAAATCTCCCCATAACAACAAAAGTCTCCCCCTAACTACAAAAAACCCTCTAGAAGTCAAAACTCCACTTCCCCTTTTTGTGACGGAATGCCAAAGAGTAATCATGAGTCGCCATCAAAAGGAGGTGATGAGGATGAATGAAGACGCGCTAAATCGGCTCGGAGAGCACGAGTCTCATCTAGTAAGTCCACCAAAATCTGACCCTAAGCCACCTGAATGGTCACGACAGTCTCCAAAGTACGACGAACATCAAAGTCTGTCGAAGGAGGTGGAGGAACATCAGCAGCAGCAGCATCATCACCAACTAGATCAGGAACATCCTCACCAGCAGTACCTGTAGAAGAAGGAGGAGGAGCGCTACTAGACGGCTCGGACCTAGGGTGTTTAGAACCAGCTCGAAGATGAGCGACCCTCTGTCTAAGAAAAGACGCACCTATGGGAGCTATCACATGAACAGGCTCAGAGGAAGGGAAGTCACTAAGGTCAAGATGGAGCAAAATCCTATGAATGAAAATAGGATGAACAAGGGCGTGAGAAGAAGATGAACTCCTATAAACATCGTTCAAAGAACGAAGAAAGAGATGGGGAAAACTAATAGGAGCATCAGTAACCAGAGTGTACAAAAAGACAAACCTCTCAAGAGGAATGGTGTGGACATGAGAAATAGGCCAGATGGAATGACAAGCTATCCGAAAGAACAGATAGTGCAACCCGGAGAGCTCAGTAGAAGTGATCCTAGGATCAGAACCCCACTGGACAGAAATCCTAGTGATGTAAGATAAAACATCGCTCAGCTTAGGAGACTCGTCATAAGGATAGACAGGATCCCTAACCAATGGTACCCCTAGAGCATCAGCCACTACCTGAGGAGTAATGGTGTACCCTACACCTCGTATCCAACTCTTTACTAAAGTGTTGGAATCATAGACGTGGATAGAGATGTTCGAATAGAACTCTCTAATCAAGGCAGACGGTGGAGGAGGATCAGAAATGTCTAACAAAGGTAACCAGCCCCGACGCTCAAAGTTTGCCCTAATGGCAGGATCTAGCTCATCCAACAAAACAGAACACTCAGCCCAAATCTTCCTCTTAAGGTTAAGCTTCTCAAAAAGACCTTGGTTTTTCTCACTCGGAAACCTCTCACGGTCAAAGGAGGGAGGGGATGGAGAGGAAGAGGGAAGGGACCTACGGGCTCTAGTCATCCTAGGCATGATGCTAAGGAAAGGACAGAGACACAAAAGAAAAAACCAAAAAGACACAAGAAAACAAAACCAAGGGCAGACTGTAAATTAGCAACAAAAAAAAAAAAAGAATGAAAATCTATATGATGCATAAACAGATATAATGCCATGATGCATGTACTAATGCAGTGAGCAATTAAGTTTAATTAAGATTAATTTGACAAAATTGGCTTGAGCAGGGAATTTTCTTAACAAAAACCTCAAAAATTGAAAACCACTTGAAAATTTTTAAAACAAAATGATGAATTGAGCATTACAAAACACAACACATAGATTATAATGCTTAATTTCATCAATACAACAAGCCAATTGCATCAAATTCTACTCAATTTAACAAAATCCCCAAATCGGATCAATTAGGATTCCTAGATTTTTCAATTTCACACAAAACTCAAAATTGATCAAATTAAACTATTTAGATCATGTCTATAGCATGTCCCCACAAAAACCCATTGATCAATTGCATAAAATATGGTGTGAATCAAAAGAAAATTCCAAAAAAGCAAATTGCGAAAATCGCCCCTAAATGCATGAATATATGCATGAAATGATGAAAATAAAATCAAAAGAAGGGCAAAAGTGTCTTACCGGCTTGAGGAGAGAGAGATCTTGCAAAAACAACGGAGGAAAACGACAAAAATCTCTAGGTGGAGCCTTGCCAACGCGGAGAGAGAGAAGAAAAAGTTTGAATAGGAACTTTGAAAAAGTCAGAACTAAACCTTTTAAAAAGCTTTTTCACGATATTCGATCGATCGAAAATTACATTCGATCGATCGAAAATTACATTCGATCGATCGAATGAAACAGTCATTTTAGAACAAACTAAGTCACTTTTTCGATCGATCGAAAAACAAACTAGATCGATCGAAATGGGCAGAGGTTCACTAATTTTTTTTTTTTAAAATCCAGTTTCGAAAGACACAAACCTAATTTTGAAAAACAACTCCTCAAAGCATTAACCAAGAAAAGCAAAATGCATGAGTATGAGATGGAATGCTTTTTCAAAAACCCAAATTTTTTAAACCCAAATTTTGTCAAAAACAAGTTTCAATCATTCTCCCATTGAATTTTCTCAAGCAACAAAAATGTTGTGCACAAATCTCAAGATATTTTCAAACTTGGTTGGTCAGACCAAAAACACACACACTAGCATGTACAGTGTTTAACAAAGAGTAACTTGTGTAGTGTGTGATACTAGCAAAAACTTGAGATACATGTGAGGTGATATGTGAATAGCAATCAATCACAAAGTCTACAAAATTCATCACATAGAATTCAAAAGAGACTATCACCTAAAGAGTTACATCCTATAACTCCCACATCTCCTAGAACAAAAGCTTGCAATCATGTAAGTTTCTTGTATTTTTGCCTCTTATTTGCATGAGATGGCATTCAGCCTAATAGTACACACCGGTTTGAATTAAGTGAATTGGCATCAAGCCTAATAGTACACACCAGTTTTAATTTATTTTGAGGCTACACCTTATGTTCTTTTTGTGCATGTGCTACACTTTCTCGAGCACAGAATCTTATGATATGCACTAAGGTGTTCATGATTGGCTAGTGAACAGTGGTGAGATGGTTATTTATGCCTTTCTCAAAAGGATCAAGTCCGACAGTCAAATAACATGTGACTTCAAGATTAAGACAAAGTGATAAACACCATAAACATCTTTCCCACACAACATGCACTACAAAGCTCAAACTAGTAAAGTGCAATAAAGTAAGCTCATCCAAGCTAAACAAGGTACATAAGACATGTTATGTGTAAATAAATTGACCAACCTTGTTTTTCAAAAATCAAGAACATTATGTTCAACATAAATTTTGCTTCCTTCTTTTTTTTTTTTTTTTTTTTTTTATTTAAAGGAAAACAAATAAATCCTAGAATGAAATGCATGAATGTAATGCAATGCAAGTCCTAGAACAAAGAAAACACAAAAAAAAACAAAGAACAATGGTCACAAAAGAATAGAGCAATGAAGCACAAGGACCATGTCAGAAAGACTCAAGTATTTCGAGTCTTTTGCATCCAAAACTTTTTAGATGCACCATGAGCATTGGAGTTCTTATTCACATTTGAGTGATTCCCAACTCCATGATTGGAATAAAGGTTTAACACCTTTACCAATTCACCAATTAATGCCATAGGATCTTGTGCTTGAGGCACAGGCACTTTTGGTTTATTTGCTCTCTTATCAGCTTGAAGCTTGTAACAGTTAGGACGAATATGTCCAGACTTACCACAATAATGACAAACCCACGCAGGTTTACCATGCATCTTGTCCTTAGATTTGGTAGGCTCCTTAGGTTTAGATTCTCTTAAGTCTACCCTAGTCTTCTTAGGTGGTGAAACTTCAACAGGTTTAACTACCTCACTCACAGGTGGTTTGACAGTATCACTCACAACCTCACTCACAGAAGGTTCAGAAGAAGAAGAAGGAACAAAAGTAGTGGAATGTGGTCCAGTATCAAAGATGCTTTCAACATATCCTAACCCAGTTTTATCAGAAGGATACTTTTGAACATTCAGCATGTGATCAAGTTTAGAACTAGCAGATCTAGCAACAGATAAATCATGTTCCAAAGTTCTAACTTTATCAAGCAAAAGCATATTCTCAGATTTAACATTGTTCAAAAGTTCATTTGCATCAAACAGTTTAACAAGCAAATTTCTCTTTTCAAGCTCAAGAGAATCAATTTTCTTTAGGCCAAGATCAACTTTCATAGCATCCTTTGCAGCAATTTTGCAAAGTTTGTTATAGGCCTCTTGAAGATCTGCATCTTCAGAGAGTTCCCCATCAGAAGGGTTCTCTTCAGCAGATATGCCTTCATTGACTATAGCAGTAGCCGTGAAAGCAATGAAGTTTCCATCCTCGTCACCACCGGACTCATCATCAGAAACCTCATTATCACTAAGGGTTACAGCCATAGCTTTACCCTTAGTCCTTAAGAATGTAGGACATTCAGATTTCACATGACCATACCCTTGACAACCAAAACACTGAGGACCCAAAGAATTATTTGAAGACTGACCAACTTTTTCTTTTGGTTTTTCAAGGTTATTAACCTTAGTGGGATCATTCTTCCTAAAATTTCTAGGTTTAGCAGTGTATGTACCTCTTGCCTTTCTATTGGTATTTCTAAGAAAGTTTTTGAAATTTTTGGCAAGATAGGCAATCTCTGTAGCAGAGAGCTCATCATCAAATCCACCACCATTAACATCATCAACTGACTTAAGAGCCATTGATTTGGATTTGTTCACTTTAGGTAGGTCAGACTCATAGGACTGAAGAGATCCTACAAGCTCATCAACAGGGATGGAGTCCACATCCTTGCTTTCAGTGATGGCAGTCACTTTGGGTCTAAAGTTTTCAGTTAAGGATCTAAGTATCTTCCTAACAAT
Source organism: Quercus suber (assembly GCF_002906115.3). Classification (NCBI taxonomy): domain Eukaryota; kingdom Viridiplantae; phylum Streptophyta; class Magnoliopsida; order Fagales; family Fagaceae; genus Quercus; species Quercus suber. The sequence continues at coordinate 124,075 of NW_027069839.1, forward strand.
TTTAGGTTGATCATAGACTTCACCCAAATAAAAAGCAGAATTGACAATATCATTTAATTTAGCATAGAATTCATCAAAAGATTCATCATCAGACATTCTAATGCTTTTAAATCTAGAAGTCAATTGTTGCAATTTATTGATCTTGACTGCCTTTGTGCCTTCATGCACAGTTTGGAGGATTTTCCAAGCAATATAAGCAACCTCAACATTAGAGATCCTCTTAAATTCCTCCATGGAAACAGCGTTGAAGATGGCATTCATAGCTTTGCTATTGAAGCCAGCTGCTTCTTTTTCAGAAGTTTGCCACTCACTCACAGGAGTAGTGGGCTTCACCCATCCGTACTCAACGGAATTCCAGACTCTCTCATCAATGAATTTCAGGAATGCTTTCATCCTTACTTTCCAATAAGCGTAGTTGTTCCCATCAAAGTGAGGAGGAACAAACAGAGAGTGTCCATGCTCCATGACAACAGGGGTCAAGGATCAGCTCAGAGATCAAGAAATCTCCAACAAAAGAGCAACTCGCTCTGATACCACTTGTACGGTTTTAGACCTTTTAAAACACAACCAGATTGGTTAGCCTAGATTAATTAGCGAAGTTGTTACTTAGTCAAATTAAACAATTCTAAGTTAAAACAATCAAACAATCATATCAAGATATAAAGCAGCGAAAAATAAATGAACACAAGATATGATGACCCAGGATACCACACGGTAAAAACCTGGGGAGGATTTGACCTAGCTATCCTCAAGGTAAACCTGAATCCACTATGCGAAAGAATCGAAGTTCATACAGAAGGACTACAAGCTCCTCGCTTGACTTCCTAATGCTACCCACCAGTAGAACTTACTGACACGACCACGTGCAAGCTCCGAATTCACGGACTCCTTCTTTCTTGGATTCTTCAATCAGCTACAAGCACCCCCGCTTGATTATCTTTAAGCTTCAATGGTAGCAACCAAGTTGATCATCAAGATGTAAATAATATCTCCAACTTGAAAACCCTAAGCTTTGTGTAAAGGAAAACTCCTCAAAGATCTCACAAGAGATTTACACAAAACAGCAATGTATGAGCAATAATACAATTGGAGCAACCTTCAAAAACGTGGCTAGGGTTTTGTTTATATACCTAGGGTAAAAACATAAAACCCTAAACGTTTAATGAAGTAGGGCTGAGTTGGAAATTCTGCAGAAAAAACAACCTGTGCAATTTTCGATCGATCGAGTCTGTTCTTCGATCGATCGAGCCAGGCCGAAAGTCCCAAGTACTTCTGTAGTCACTCGATTCCAACTTTATAATAAACCAACTTTGAGCAAGCCTAGACAAGACTAAATACATTGTTTTGATCATGGTTTGCCAACATTACAAATTAGAGTTCTAAATACATAAAATCCTAAGACCTTAGAACCTAACAAGACATATCTTAATAAATATGAAATGTTCAAGTCAAACCCTCAAGACAGAAGCACACACATGATATGGCACCACAAAATCAAAGCATTATTAACCAGACAATCAAAAACCTCAGTCATACTGAAATAACCATACTCACACTCAGAGTAAATCATAGAGAACCCAAACACGTATATCTTATGGGTATGAAATATTTCAAACAACAATGGTCAGATTACAGACTAGCTCAATAAAACTTACTCATGATAGCAAACATATTCAGCAGACTAGCAACAAAAACATCCAACCCCAACCAACCAAACCCAACATTTCAAGCAAACCCATGTTCGAACATTGCAAACCACACAAACTCAACAAAATCTCACAAAATGAAGAAATACACTTATAAACATGTAAAATAGAGTGAGAAAATAGAAACCCATACCTTTTTCTTGGAGATTAGTGGTTGATTTTTTTTTTTTTTGAGAGTGACACGGTGAGTTTGAGAGAGAGATGAAATGGGGAAGACAATGAACAGTAAAAAAAATTCGAGGGAAAAACTAAAATGTTTTGAAAAACTGCCCAATATGCGCAAAACACGCTTTTTTTGCGACTGGATCAAGTCGCATGCAAGTCGCCAGGACCAGCCGCCAGAACACTTGAAATAAAAATTTGAAAAATTTTTCAAAGTTTTTTTCGCGACTGGAAGGTCTACACGTAAGGAAGTCGCGAGGTAAGCCCCGAAAATCTCTGTGTACCTCTCGCGACTAAACCTTCCACCCGCGAACAAGTCGCCATAGTGAGCCATGAGAATAATAAAAACCCAAATTTTGAAAAATAATCTAAGTATTTTTCATGATTGGGACATTGACCCGCCAGTGAGCCGCGAAAAATATTTGTATGGGCTCGCGACTAGGGCATACGACCAGACCAACCCGCGACTGAGTTGCCAAAACAGGACATCACTGTTTATGAACTTTTGAAAATTTTTGTAAAAACAAAATACTTTCCAAAAACAAACTAAAAAGCTCAAAAATCTTTTTGTGTTTGATCAACAAAGATTGAGCATATGAAAACACATTTAAACAAGTACAATCACACAAATGAATATGGCATTCATTGAACATAGACACGTGTGATGTATGTGGATATCAGAAATGAGATAGTCCTTAGTCTAATGTGAAGCTTCAATGATCAATTCAATCAAGACATACGCAATTAGCACTAGATAATGTGACCCATCTCAATTATAGAAATATGTGTATATGACCTCCCACATGAACTTGATTACATTTCTTTGAAACTTTTCATTTGGCTCCATGAACATCATATCATTTGATCTTTTTGAATCAATACATCTCATTGTGAGATCGATGCTTGAAATTTTTGATATTTCAATTTGATGAAACAGCCTTTGGCTTTTTGGGCATCATACATTTTTATTTTTGGTCGCTTTCCCTTTTTCCTAGTCAAATACTAGTATGTGCGACAGGTTTTTGCAGCTCAATATCTCTTTTCATTTGGAGATTTACATTTGGTGAGCTCTTTAAGTAAAAGCAATAAAATTAAAATAGTGGGAAGATATATAGGCACAAGTCTATGCATGTCTCAAGATCAACAAAACTATTCACTGATCATTCATGACAAGGTTGAAGATTTATTTACAATAGTCGCATAGATTTCAAGATTTCTCCCATAATAATATGAGTGCATATGGAACAAGCTAAGCTCGTAGATGCACAAAGCCATTAGTACAAAGGTACAAGGCAAAACATGTTTTGAGACAAAACTCGACAAAATCGATCAAACTTTTTGGATTTTCTACTTTTTATGTGTTTTTGGACTTTTGACATAAAAGCAAGAAAAGATTGATCAGGAGCAACAATGTAAAAGCGTTTAAAAAGAAACAAGTAAACAACCAAACAATTTCAACATAAACAAGCAAAAAGCACACAACCAAACATATTCACAAAGCATAGGAAGAATTAATGCATGGACATGTTGTAATGCTTATGCATGAGTACCCCTCTTTACCTACACATCAAGTGCGTTTGGGGTGATATCCCTATAGAATTGGGCACGAGAGTTAGGATTTTCAAACCTTCTATTGAAGCTTTCCAAGCAGGTGGTAAATGCACCAATCATCTTCATCACGTCCATCACATCGAGATCACCATTTCAACCTTTTGATGACTCAACAGCCCAAGTTCTTTTGTCATTTCTTGGTCCTTTTGACCTTTGATCAGTTGCATTCTTCAACGTTCTAAGCTTATGACAGTTTGGTTTGGTGTGTCCTTGAAGTCCACAATGATGACAAAAGTAGTTCGTTCTCGGACCTCTTTGTGATCTTGGAAGAGATTTCCCTCCAACTTCAGGTTTGATCATTGATTGATTACGAGGCTTGTTCAACACCCTTTGGTCAACCATGTTCTACATCTTTTCGTCCCCTACTATCTTAGCTGTAGAGGCAACCACTGCAGGTTCTTTGGCTTGCACAAATTTCACTTCTTTAGTGATTTTGACAGCTGAACTACTTTCTCTGGTATATCCCAACCCGGATTTTTTTGAGAATAGTTTTTGAGAGGAAATGACATCATCTAGTTTCTTGGTGGAGACCTTCTCTACCTTGGCATTTGCTTGAACTACCTCAAGCTCAAGAAACTTTATCTTTGAATAGGCTTCAGTTAGCTCTCCATTCAGCATCTTTATCTCACACTTTGCCTCTTTATGTCGCATTATGAGACTTCTATAGTCCTCCTTTGCCTTTTTCATCTTTTTCACAGCTACCTTGGCCACACGTGCGTATTCTCCTAATTTCTCAAGGAATGAATTGAAGTTTTCTTGAAGTCCCCCTGTGCTCTCATCTTCTTCACCATCCAATTCTTCTACAATTCCCATTGATTCCTCATCACTATGTTCCCCAAGCTCTTGTACAAGCAAATTCAAGTCCTCCAAAGACTCAACAATAGCAATGGTCATAAAAGTGGAGTAATTCCCTTCTCCATCACAGCTTTCCCCAGAATCAGAATTGGATGAATCCGAGTCACTAAGAGTTGTGGCATACGCCTTGCCCTTCGATTTCAAATAATTGGGACATTCTTTCTTGAAGTGTCCATGCCTGTTGCACTCGAAACAAGTGATTCCTTGTGTAGATTGGTATTCCTTTCCATCTTTCTTTTTGAATTCCTTTTTCTCCCTTCCTGAACTTTGGAATTTCCCTTTATCACCAAATTTTCCATTGTTCTTGAATTTCAAGAATTTCCGGAAATTTTTCACAAGGTATGCAACATCCTCATTCGATGAGTCATGGACCTCCACTCTTTCATTAATGGTCTTAAGAGCAAGTGATTTGCTCTTCCTTTGTGTGGGCAACGATAGTTCATAGGTTTGAAGTGAGCCAATTAGTTCTTGGACTTTGATATCATCAAGGTCCTTACTCTCTTCAATCGCTGTCACCTTGGCACAAAAGCTCTCTGGCAACGGACGAAGGATTTTCCTCACAACTTTAGAGTCCTCCGTTTTCTCCCCCAAGTTGAACTTCTCGATGACTATTTCATTTAACTTGCTATAGAAATAGTCAAAAGACTCGTCCTCACTCATTTTCAGCTCCTCGAAACGGGTGGTCAGCATCTGCAGCTTGGTATCCTTCACTTTCTTCGTTCCTTCATATGTGGTCTCCAATAATTGCCATGCCTCCTTGGCAATAGAAATGTGAGATATCTTGTGGAGCTCTTCTGGATACACACCACAAAAAATAGTGTTAAGTGCTTTGCTATTTGCATTAGACGCCGCGAGGGTTGCCTTATCCCACGTGGATTTGGCAACCTCCATCCTAGTCCATCCAATATCCACTACATCCCAAATGGTTTCATCCATAAAACACAAAAATTCCCTCATCCTGACTTTTAAAAAGGCATAGTTGCTACCATCAAAATATGGTGGTTCATTTAAAAATTGAGACCGGTTCATCTCAATACGGGGTCAAGAATCGCACTAAGGTGTTTAAACCATAGAGAGTGCACCCGCTCTGATACCAATTGAATGTTCCAATAGTGTATAAAACACTATGAACGTTTAGACCCCCAAATTACAAAATACTAATTCAAGCTTAATATCAAACAATGTATGTGTGGAAAATGAATATAAACTTATACCAGAATTGATAAACAATCTAAACCAAATAAAATCACATACACAACAAAAATTAAATGGCAACGATTAAGGGAAGAGGGATGCAATTTGGGGGATGGTTTCCCTTGGTTTATGTACAGATCCGTCATTGGCATAATTTATATCATATACTCTATAATAAAAGTTAGGCTTAACTGCACCAAATTGCAAAATTTTTTTAATTTTTTTTTAAATAGATATAATTTTTTTGTACTTATCTTCTTCTCTTATAATTTTTAAGTTGAAAAAAATCTTTTATTAACTTTTCATCTACCAATCTTTGGATAGACATGAAAATTTAATTTTTCTCATCAATGTTTCCTCTATTTATTTTGGGATAGACACAAAAGCTTAATGTTGATATCAATTTTTGTTTTTTTACTTCACTTTATGAATAATTGTAACATGGTGGGAAATTTAATTTCGAAGAGTTTGAGACAAAGAGTTTAATTAGAATTGATTTTACTTTTTTTAAAGGTAGGAGGTGTATTCACACAGTTACACGGCTAAGAGATTTTTTGGATAAACCCAAGAGAACTTTTTTTTATTTTTTATTTTTTATTTTGGAGATAAAAAGAATGGTTGTACATTAAAGAAAGAAAATTTAATCAAAATAACACTCTTATATGAAATATAATTATCATGAAAATAAACTCTATTAGCCGTGAATAGTCTAGATAACCATTTTATTTTTGAACCAAAATTCATTTTTTGGGTCAAGTAAATTTCTTTCGTTTTTTTTTTCTTTTCAAAATTGAAAATATTTTATACCAAAATATACTACTTAAAAATGTTAAAAATTTTAGAGAGTGGTGGCCTCCCTGGCTCTATTTACAGTTCTGTTACCGGCGTAATATATATATATATATATTTGCGGAATATATATCTTATCTTTTAATTATCCTGTGGGTTTGCAATTGCATGTAATAGAATATGAAGTGAAACTTATGCATTTGGAATAAGAAAGGACCACGGATGAGACTTGACTGATTTACATTACGCAGGCTATGAGACACTTCCTCTCTTGGGGTAAGAGATTTGTGGATGTAAACAGTAAAAATTTAGTGGGTGAAACAGCAAGCAGGCATCAGAGAGATTTGCGATATGCTACGCCGTGCTGGAGCTAAGTTTCACTTCATATTCTATTATAGCACTGCTTGTAGTTGCAGCGCAGTATGCTTCTGGTAGTTGCAACACTGCTTGTAACACTACTTTCAAGCGGTACTCACTCGTGGAGTTTGGCAAGATAATGGTCTGTACATTACCACGAAACCAGGGAGTAGTTATCATCAGATTCCTCCCCTCAATAAAACAATAGGGAGTAGTAATCATCCCAAAATCATTTATCTGAGTCAGTCCAATACCACATTAGCGTGTGAACTCAAAGCAGGGACAGCCATTGCATTGGATGATCACCTTTTTGCTCTGTTCATCGTGTGTAATACCATGCTATTTTCGTTCTCAAACTCATTAATTGTTCTCCTCATTCCAGAGTTGAACATGAAGGCTCAATATCACCCTCTGTTTAAGCTATTTTTATTCAGCCTGGACCATAACCGATGCTCCAAAACTGATGATTCCGTTAGTGTCTGTTGTGAGCATCTACTTTGTTTATATACAGCTTTTATCCTAGATAGGCAACCCCTTTTTTGATTTTCAGCCATTGATTTACAGCACTTGCACATTTGTGTTGTTCTCAAACTCAGTAATTGTTTTCCTCATTCCAGATGGGTACATTAATTGCTTTGTAATCAATGCCTACTTCCTCTGGTTTTGTTATTTTCTTCACTCAGGCTCCAGATTGGTCAATTATTTTAGTTAGGGTTTAGGGTTTAGCTTATTTGCATGCTCAAGGCGGGTTGACGGTTTAGCTTCTTTGCATGCTTCACTCATGTGCATCTTCTGGCGGCTTGCCAGTCGCAAGCCATCCGTGAGATCCAGTCGCGAGTCCCTGCTTCACTGCACAGTCTTGAGCATTTCTTCACACTCTCTCACACATTACCCTTACATGATTCCCACCTAAATACAGGATTTCTAAATGATGAATTACAAGAAAATTTGGCACAGAATAAAGCCAACAAGATAGTTGATTAAATTCAACTTTATAAGCGTGTCAAATAGGTAGGGCCAGGTCAACCCGCCTTATTAACAGGTCGGGTTAGGGTTAAAGGATCATGACATGATTATTAAATAAGTCGGGTTAGGGTTGAGTCATTTAGTCGAATACCCCTACCTCGACATGACATGAACCCGACACGCTAACCTGAATTGACACCCCTACTATGGAATATGGATGAGGATCACGAAGTCAAAATAAATAAATAAATAAAAATTAGAAAAATATAGAGGTAACGTAGAGTGGTAGAGGAGAGCCATCGTATAAAGTAATGAGAAAGGCCAAAGGGTCTGGCAGCCGGTGGACAAGCTGAAAGAAGAAAAAGAAAAAGAAGAACGAAAAAGAAAGACAACCACCTAAGGTAAAACTTATGTTGGATTTTTCACTTTTTTTTTTATTCTTTATTTATATTTTTTTTTTCTTTTGATGGGTTTGAATTGGCATCCCACCTCCAACTTAATTTTCAAAAGCATAAAAATTGTCACTTAATGTGATTTTTTTTTTTTTGGATTTTTTTTCTTTATTTTTAAGTTTGTTGGAAATTATAAAACAATTATAAATTTTAGAAGTAATGTTATGAATACCATTTTGGAACCTATTTCAATTTGTATTTTGGAACAAAATGTTTTGGTACCGGTCTATTTTGGAACAATCTTTAAGCTCAAATATTAGTTCAATAATAATAATATAATAATAATAACAACAACAAGAACAACTATCAGTTCAATTATGTATAGAATATAATAAGAGTAATAACAAGGAAAAAAAATGACATACCTAGACGTTAATTTTAGTGACTGTGGAACATTGAAAGATTTTTAAAAGGCTAGGACCTGTTTGGTAGCAGATTCCAAGTATTGTTATTCAAAATGATGTAAAAATTGTAATTTAAAAAATATTGTGAAAATAAGTGTTTAAAGTACTTGTAATGCAAAAAATGTGTTTTGTACCATATTTCTAATAACATTTTTTTTAAGTAAAAAAAATATAATTGTGTTTTTAGTATGTGTAGGTGTTTTTGAGAAAAGTGTAAATTTTTATGATTTTGTTTTTCATTTAACATTATTTTTTAAACATTTTCATTAGTTGTCAAGTTTGCAAACTATATAACAAACTAGCATCTCGAGATTGTAAAACTCAAGTTTAATGTAGAACTCAAGTTTCTAACACTCGAGATTCAAGGAATGGTATGCTTACCTGGATGGAATATCCACCTAGAACTTGAGTCTTTTAAGACTCGAGTTCCTGCACAGTTCACCAGCTTCCCCTTTTTTTTCCTTCTTTGGCGTTCTACATGATGTCCAAATCCAGATCTTCTTCTTCCTCAAATCTAGTTTTGATCTTCTTTAGTGTTCTAAATCATCTGCGTCCTCCATCTTCTTCAGATCCAGTTTTCTCTAGGTCTTCTTCTTCTTCTTCTTCTTCTTCTTTTGATCTGGATCTTCTTTTCCTTCTCTTCTTCTCCTTTTCTCCTTCTCCATCTTCAAATCTGCTTCTATGGAACTCGAGTCTCTCAAACTTGAGTTCCACGTGACTAAATTGCTCCATGGCAACAGTAGAATTCGAGTTTGAGAGTCTCGATTTTTGTCATCGATCTCGAGTTTTAAAAACTCGAGATGCTAGTTTCCAAAATCCTTACAAACATGCGTTAACTTATTATATTCTTTCCCCCTACTGTGCTAGCTTGCAAATTTCCTCAAATTTTCAGACATAAACAGTAAAAAATGTAATTAATTATTTATTCTATCTCTCATCTTCATTCCATCTCTCTCCTTTGCAAGTCCAAGCTAGCTTGAACAATTCACTGAACAATGCAAACCCAATTGAATCAAAGCCAAAATGCTATTTTTTTAGTTGAGACAAGAGAAAAGAAAAACCCAGAAAACCCAGAAAAAGAAAAGCCAAATTAGAATTCTATCCAATTGAATCACTGGTCATCCAACCCAGAAAAAAGAAAAACAAGAGAAACCCATCAACTACGATATTTACAAAAAAAAAAAAAAAAAAAAAAAAAAAAAAAAAAAAAAAAAAAAAAA
>NW_027069839.1:135193-283030 GCF_002906115.3 Quercus suber
TTAAAAAAAAAAAAAAAAATCATATTAACTTCAAAGTTCATTGCATGATATGAACTACTATAGTATTGCAACAACCAACATTGATACAACGACGGGTTGGTATTACATTTCATGTGTGTGTTAAGAACTCATGTGTAGAACTCACCCTTGAAAATTGGCTTGCAAGGAAAGGGTGCCCAAGAGCTTATAAACACATGTTTAAGCTTACACTTAATCCATGAGAGACATTAGAATCATACCATACCACCATGCTTCGTAACCGACATCCACGACAGTTTACTTTAGCAACACTGACCCAATGGTAGCCTTTTCTCTTTTTGATGGCTCCACTTACCTATTAGTGATTTTAATCTAACCTCTAGGTCGCCCCTTCTGAGATCTGACCACAGAGCCGCAACTCATTTGATCCCATACTCAATAAGTTACATCCGATTACTCGACGTGGTGGTTGGTTTTGATACCAAATGTTAAGCACCCATGGATAGTACTCACCCTTAAAAATTGGCTTGCAAAGGGAGGGTGCCCAAGAGTTTATAAACACATGGTTAAGCTTCTCTTAATCCATGTAGGATATTAGGATCACAACAGTGTGCTTTATGGAGGGAAGGTCAAACCACAATCAAGATCATTTTGGTGTGCAAAATGTGAAATAAAACTATCTCTATCTCAAAGTTAAAGGCACTCACACTAACCACGTACTCTCCAAATATTTGTAATATATTCATCTCACCATAAGTACTATATATACAATTGCAAACTACTTCAAATACATGATTCAAATTGAAGTTTTTGATGCAACTAACAAACCAACTTTTATTTATATTTGACCAAAATGCTGAGAAAATCCTAAATAAATTTACAAAAGATCTTGCTAAAAACAAACGGAGGTACAACTTATTTAAAATATATTATTGTACAACTTTTGATCATAATATATATTAAATGTATTCCTCATATGTAGATTGATACTAGAAAAGGAATTCCATATGATTTGAAGCAAATTTTATGAAGAAAATACATTTTCCTACTTCATTTGAATGAATCCAATCTAAAAGATGGTTTTGAAAATTACATAGTTGTTAATATTTTTGATGCATCTTCAAATACAAAAGGTGTTAAAACACACACACACACACACACACACACAAAATCTAATATGCTAACTCTTTTGCTACACTATTCCTTATATGCGGATTGATATTAGAAAAGGAATTCCACATGATTTGAAGAAAATTTTAGGAAGAAAATACATTTTCCTACTTCATTTGAAAGAATTCAATTTAAAAGATGGTTTTGAAAATTACATAGTTGCTAAGATTTGTGATGCACCTTCAAATGACAAAAAGGTGTAAAAGGAAAAAAAGAAAAAGAAAAAAGAAAATACACAATCTAATATGCTAACTCTTCTACTACACTATTCCTTATAAAGTAACAAAAAATATATAAAATCATTTGCAAAAAACAGTCACATCACTAAAATTTAATATGAAGGCATATATCTATGCAAAATCTTAGCGACAAGTCCACAAGTCTAAACTTTATAAGATTCAATCAAGAATCTTCCAATTCCAATTCATTAATAATTAACACAAATGATGCAATAAAAGGAAAAAGTGATGAAATCTCAAACTTGAACAAATGAGGATGGACCAAACTTCAAATGTGAAGATAAAGAAACAAATGATGATAATATACCCCTAAACAAGATTTACAAGCATCGCCATACTGCAAAAACAAAGCATTGAAGAAAAAAAAAAAAAACAAAAAAACAAAAAAAAGATTTCGCAGTGAAGCTTTTTATTATATCACATAATAAAGATCAATAATATGGAATTAATTAACATGCTTTTATCATTTTTTATTATACAATATTACTCCAAAGTTGTTTCTTTTATTGCTCATTACTTGAACAAAATATTTATAATGGATTTGTTGTGCAATTTATAATTATTGCTTCTTATGATAAACTCATTACTAACAAAGTTTTATTAAAAAAAATGCTATTATATATGTACAACATTCTCCAAAAAAAAAAAATTACATAAAGTATTACAACATTATCCGTGCATCACACAAGCAACTTACTAATAAATAATAATAATAGTGACTTACTACTCAAATTAAAAATCTACGTTAAAATGACTGGTTGAGAGAGAGAGAGTAATCAATAACTGAATATCTTAACCCAAAGGTTCTAAGTTACATCTACTATACTATAGGTTGATTTTTAGGGTGTTTCATAAGGAGAGAGTGGCATAGTCTAATAAAAAACTAAGACATCACTTCTTTGTAATATTAAGAATAATAACTCATTACTCAAATATCTTGTACTATAGTTATAGTGTGATATTTGTTTGTTTTTGGTCGTTCTAAAATTAATAGGATATTGATGCATACATCGATGAATAAAGTTTGACTCTAAACATATATGTAATTATCTTTTTGAACCCATTACATATTGGTTTTTAAGATTATCTATGTATATTATTTAAACAAGTTATGTGACTCATTAAAAAAGTCATGTGACTAAAATTATAGTTATATGATTTCTTCAATTGTCCCATAGTAGATTGGAGGAAGAGCTCCAAACCGGTATTAAGCCCAACATTTTCCTACATGAATATGATGTATCTAATTTACAAATCTTGTATAATTTTTAAATAAAAAATGTATTTAAGGATGGTTTTACTTTTACCTTTTATTTATTTCCTTTCTCTTATATATGAGAATCCTAAACATTTTTTTTTAATAAAAGAATTCTAATATCTTAATATGTTATTCTAGTTGTGGTTGCATCAAATATATGTTATATCTTCTTCTTCCTTTTTTATTTTTTTTATTTTTATTTTTATGTGCACATTAAAATTAATAATATATTTTATTCTTATAAGAAAAATTCCATTACCAAGTTTTCAACACATTAAAAAAAATGTTAAAGAAATTTAAGTGTTTTATCTTTATTCTAATGAAATTCAATTGTTTAATTTGAATTATATAGATGAAATATTTGCTTTGTTTTTTTACGGTATGTGGTTTTTTTCTTTTTCTTTTTTTAAGAAACACACACATGGAGAAAAGGTTATGGCTTACAAAAGCAGTACCTATATACAATACATTGCTCAATAAACAGTAATGGAATACGTACGGCAGCGTAAGAAAGATTGGTATCTTTTTTTTTTTTTTTTTGGTGAGAATTTACTTATTGTAAAATTGTAATCATTGAGCAAGAAAAGAATGTCGGTAACATAAGCAAGAATCTAATCTTTGGCTTTAAAAAAAAGAATTATTTTATTACTTTAGTTATGGAAGAAGAGGTCAAGTTACACAAGGTATGATGTATAACTTTAAATAATATTACAATTTACAACTTACATCACTTAATATTTTTTTATCATGTGCAAAGTTTAAAAAATCAACTGTTGAATTACATTTTCTTCTTATAGATTCCATGATTGCAAAATTTCAAAATAATCAAAAAATAATAATTATCTCATCTATAAAATTTAATTTTCAAAATATTAAATTTGGCATAGTAAATAAGTTGAATTGAATAGTAAATAACATTCTATTAACATGAAATTTGGCATGTGTGTTAGGAAGAAATAGATCATGTAAAGAAATGATAGAATTCGAAAAATATTAATCTCATAAAAAATTATTTAATGGTATAATATTGCTTAAAAAATATTGGGTAACGTAACATTGTAATTTATGAACTCTAAAGACTAAGTTTTTTGTTTTTTTTTTTTTTTTTTTTTTAAATTATGAAAATATAAATGCGGATAAAACATGTCTATTAATAATATTGTTCTTATATTTGGAGATAATTTTTACTTTGAGAAATGCAAATCTTTTGAATTAAGAAAATATATGCACACTTATTTTGTTTTTCCTCATGAGAGATGGAGCCCATAATTATTGAAAATTTGAAAGGAAGAGTGGAGAGAGCAGAAACTAATGATGGAAAAATATATATACTGAGAAGAAAAGTACTCACAACTGTTGGCGGATGAATTTTGCGAGCACCTCAGCAGCTAAAGGGAGGCCCTGACAGTAGTCCCCCATGATTTCATTCCTCAGCTTCTCCAAGTTTGGATTTTCGAACCTTATCATGAGCATGGCCGTGGGGTTTTGACATATAGTATCAACCAACATGGCCCAGTGATTATGTTTATCTAGATGATCTGTTTTTATATCCTCAAACGATCTTCTAATATTGGATACAAATATGGACCAGCAAGCCTCTTCGGTTAACGGCTCTAACTTAATAATATTCTCACCCGCCATATGCTCAGCTACTTCCACACTCGCTGTGGTAACGATAAGCGCAGCATGGGGGGATTCAGACAAAAAGTAATTCCAATCTATATTTTTTATTGAGCGTTCATGACTGTGGCGGCACACATCAACCAATATTATTATCAACTCACTTTTGGGACGAAAAAAGTCAGGGTATTCGTTAATATGACGCCGTAAAGTAGTTTCATCTACATCTATATCTATATCCGTTAAGCAAATCCACAGCGTGTTTGGAAACTCCTCCTGCAATCTGGGTCTGCTCAACACATTTTTCACGAGCGTGGTCTTACCCACGCCATCCATACCAACAATCCCGATTGTCAATAATCCTGAACTCTGATTCAGGAGCATGCTCTCAAGCTTGTCCGCCTGCTCTTGAAACCCAATGTTCTGATCCATATCATTAATTTCAGGATACGTATGTCGAAATTTGATGAAATTTTCGTATTGAATTTCGTCCATTTTTTCTTCATTTAGTGGCAGTGGTAAAAATTTGTCAAAACGGTTCCTCATTTTCCTGAAAAATATTTGGTCCAGAAGAAGAGCGATGAACTGTAATAATTTCTTGTTTCCCCGCTTGCTCTTTTTCTGTGCAAAAATTTTGCACTCGGCGAATAGGTCATTGAGCTCATAAAGCCATTTCAGGGTGTCGTTGACACTGACCGAGCATACACCTGCCAGAGTTTTCTTCTCCATTTCTCTTTTGATATCTTTAAAGTAGGAAATGTGAGGGAAGTCAGTAGATAATTCTGACTCTGCCTCCATAAGAGAGTTCAAGAATTTGTCCCAGAGGACGAAGGCAATATCTTCAGCCATGTCTAAGCCTTCCCGCCACAGAGAGAACGTTATTGAGGATGAGAGAAGAGCAAAATATTTGATGCTTTGCTTCAACCAATGTTTTCACTTTTCATTGATGAGTGAACAGCAAGACTTGGTGCTTTGCTTCAACCAACACCAAAATGATTGAAAAAATTAGAGCAAATTATACTATACCTGCTTGTGGTTTGCCCAAAAAATATTTTACCCATCTGTAGTTTAAAAATTGGCATTTTGCCCACTTAAAGTAAGCTTTATTTATCTCCTGTTACCCACCTCTCTTAAAATTAAAGGTGAATTTGTATTTTTGCTATTCTTTTATATCTCTCTCCTCCCAAAACATAAAAAACTAAATAAATCAAGAAAAAAAAAAATCTAAAAAATTAGGTTTTATAAAATCCAGCTTTTCCATGTCTATCAAAATGCTTCTCCGTTTCTGGCACGGTGGACTTTCTTGATTGAGATGATCTTGTATGATGGAATTGTTTCTGATGTTTTGAACCTAATAATCATCAGAAATAAATGTGAATAAGAATTTCTAATATTCTAAAAGTAGGAAATTCTACCTCCCTTAATCCCGTCATTCCATACCTCCATTAGAAGGCAATGTCTTCTTCTTTTTCTTCATTTCTCTCACAAGTCTTGCTGATGTTCCTCGTTTATGCTTCTCGACCAGCACTTTTATCCTTCCTGATTCATTACTCCAATGCCAAAAAGGTGGATAAGAAAAAATTAAGTAAGCCAACCTCTGGAAAAGTCCTCACCCAATAGTATTGTCATTCCATTAAATAACAAGTTATTTGTCTGAAAGTTCTCATCTTATAGAGGTGACGGCCCTTAACAAGCAAAGGAAAAAAGCGGAGCTAATCTGTTGCAAGACTTAAGTACAGTACTTACGTATTGTTCCCTAAGTTCCTATCTTAAGATTCAGTCATGTGACTACTTAACTAAAAAATACATACCCATCCTATGAAAAAAAGTTCACATGGCAGAATCTTAAAAGAGGGACCTAAGGAACAACACCTAAAGTACTGTAACTAAGTTTTATCCATCTATTAATACCCTTGCTCCCAAGAACCTTAACCTTGTAATCAGAAGTGTTAGATTTTAAAGATTTAGGAATTTATGTATTTAGAACTCTAATGTGTAATGTTAGCAAATCATGATCAAAACAAGTTGTTTAGTCTTGTTTAGGCTTGCTCAAAGTTATGTCTTTTATGTAAAGTTGGAATTGAGTTGATGCAGAAGTTACTATGCATTTCGGCCTGGCTCGATTGATCGAAGTTTAGGCTCAATCAATCGAAAATCAGGCAAAATGCGTTTTTCTACAGAATTCCAACTCGGGCCCTATTTCATTTAAAACATTTAGGGTTTTATGTTTTGCCCTAGGTATATAAGACAAAGCCTAGCCACGTTTTAGAGGTTGCTCATATTGCTGTTTGTGTGAATCTTTTGTGAGATCTAAGAAGAGCTTTCCTTCACACAAGTTTAGGATTATCAAGGAGGAGATTTTTTCAAGAACTTGATGATCATTCAGTTGCTACCATAAGAGCTTAAAGATACACAAGCGGGAGTGCTTGTACTTGCTGAAGAATTCAAGAAAGGAGTCTGTGGTCTCGGAGCATGCATGTGGTCGTGTCAGTAAGTTTCTACTGGTGGGTAGCAATAGAATGTTAGTGGTCTAAATTCTATTGTAAAACTTCGAATCTTTCTATAGTGGATTCAAGTTTACCTTAAGGATAGTTAGGTTAAATCCTCTCCAGGTTTTTTACCGGTTTGGTTTTCCTAGGTGATTATATCTTTATGTTATTTATTTTTTTCGCTGCTATACATGATATAATTGTTTGATTGTGATAACCTAAATCTAAAATTTGAACTAAGTAATAACTTGGTTAATTAACTAGGTTAATCTGGTTATATTTTAAGAGGTCTAAAAACAAACAAGAAGCATTGATTGGATACATAAAAGCAATCCCACTAAAGCTATCACTTTGCTCAAAAAAGAACTAAAAAAAATAAAAAATAAAAAATAAATAAAACTTACATAAAAAATAGTGGCCTAGGTTTTCAACTATTCAAATATTCTTTCAGTCACTTACATAAATAAATAAATAAATAAATATATATATATATATATACAAGTATTTATTGTCTTATATTATAATAAGTTAATTAAAAATATATTTTTTTTATTTAAATTGATATACATACATACATATTGTCTATGGCAGTACTATTTGAAGTATATTAAAGTATTAAAAGACAAGAGATTAATTAAAGATTATAATAAAAGTATGATTTATATATATATATAGCAAAACATGAAACTAAAAATATTTGATCATTTCATTTTTGTATATAACGAAACACATTAATAAAATAAACAATTATAATTTCGATAAAAGGATTGAAGTTAAATCAATAAAATTGTGTCCAAGTATGATGTAGGAGACATTATATAAATGTTTTACATGTTTATTATAAAAATAAAAATAAAAACATGAATTTTTTTTATAATATTTTTGTTTCATATGATAAAAGAGGGTTTTCTTAATATATAAAAAAAAAAAAAATTGTACGTATGCGTAATATATGATTATAATTGACGTATTTACTAACTCAAGACGTGTTGTACAGATTAATTATTAAAATAACTGATATTTTCGAAAGAAATATAATCTCTTTTTTCTCTGTTTCTCTATGCCTCGTTGGTTGATGCTTGCAAAGAATTGGTTTGCCATTATGTTTTGGAAGAGGAGAATTTTTTTTTTTTTTTGGATACCATTTCAAGAAAGATCGAGTTTACAAAAAGGTCTAGTTGACCATACAGCATTGGATTGGCATTTTAGTAGCCAATTTAGCTAGGTTACCAACATTACTAATTACAATCCTTGAGACATACATTGAGTTAGGTTAAAACATTTTGTGCTAAATGAGATCAGTCTGCCAACAATATCCTCTCCTGCCAGCTGGGAGTACATCTCCTGTTGGTGACTTGAACAGATCTCCTACTATCACAGAGGAACAAAAAATGGTTTAACCCAAGTCCCTAGCTTTGATAGCTACCTCGAGCATTGCTTCCTGGACGATAACTGGTAATGATTTTGCTATACAACTTGATATTCCCTACATTATATATCTCCTTGCATGTTTTTGGCTTCATAGGCAAACCTAGATCTATTGAATTTCTTCACTCTAGCTCCAGCAACTTTGATGATGAGCTGCCAAGGTCCTTCAAGTTTCTGAGCACACCTATTCTGATCTATGATTCTATGGAAGGATGCAGAGCAGCTACACTAAGCTTTGTTAGGGACATATTTATGTAATTGGCTAATCTTTTGACAAAACGCACTTTACTTATAATTGGGTAGATCTAGGATGGGTTTAGTACTTCAAGAAACAAGTGTTCAAGTTTAGTATTGAAGACATGCAAATCTGACCAAGAAACAAGTGAAGAATGTCTTGCTCATTAAAACTAGACAGAAGTCTCAACAGAATCCATTCTATTGAAAATTACTGTTAAAGCTCGACACAAGTTGTATCTATCAAGAATTACAAAATCAGAAATTCTAGATCTGATTACACGCATATCCTTTAGTATTTGTGTAGGATTTCTTTTCTCTCAACCCTTAACATATATAAGAATTATTTTAAGGGCCATCACGAGGTGATGCAAAAAAAATATTCATGCATATTGTGACTGGAGACAAAAATCGCTCTAGTTCCTCATATTCTCTGTAAAAGCTACTGCGTCTTTATGCCAACGGTTTTATGACCGAGGAGCATTCTAATCTTCATTGTTGATGAACTGAAAAACTTTGCAACCAACATCTTTCTCAAGTTGGTGTGTTAGTCACATACTGGGATCCCTGCATCATTGGTTAGTCACGTACTGGGATTCGTGCATTGAATAGAAAGATTGATGCTACAATACAAGTACAATTGGGTATTTGGGTAAATGTTCAACTATAGGTTGGTATTGGGTACTGGGATTCCTTTTACTTGTAACCGATTGTGATTAATAATAGTAGATTCTCAGTAGTGGTGACCTTAAATTCTCCCGATGGTGATAGGCCAAAAATGTATTAACCGCTTTGGTAAATTAATCAATTAATTATCCAAGTAAATTAATTAGATTCAATTAGATGCAATAAGGGTGGTAGCACAAACAAATCACCAACTAAATTAAATGCAGTAGAAAATAAATTTGATACAGATAATTTGTTTACAAATGGGGAAAACTATTGAAACAAAACCCCACCAGGTGAATTTAAGGTTACCACTCCCAAGAATCCACTATTTTCAACACAAGTGGTTACAAGTAAAAAGAATCCTAGTATCTAATACCAACCTACAGTTGAACCCTTACCCCAATACCCAATTGGACTTATGATGTAACAGTAATCTCTCCATTCAATGCATGACTTCTAGTACGTGACTAACCATTGATGCACGAATCCAAGTACGTGACTAACGCACCAACTTGAGAAGGATTGTTGGTTGTGAAATTCTTCAGTTCATCAATGATGAAGATCAAGAAGCTCCTTGGTCACAAAACCCTTAGCGTAAATACGCAATAACTTCTAGAGAGAATATGATGAATTAGGGCCAATTTTCTCCGGTCACAATATGCTTGTATAATCACTTTGCATCAAGTTGCATCAAGTGTAACTGTCCTTAAAATAATCCTTATATTTGTCTAGGGTTGTGAGAAAAGAAACCCTACACAAATACTCAAGGATATGCGTGTAATCAAATCTAAAAAGTTTGATTTCATAATTCTTGACATATTCAACTTCTGTCAAGCTTCAACCTTAAACCTTGATAGAAAGACTTCTGTTAAGACATCTGTCGAGTTTTAATGAACAGTACTTCTTCACATGTTTCTTGGTCAGATTTGCATGGTTTCAATACTAAACTTGAACACTTGTTTCTTAAAGTACTAAACACATCCTAAATCTACCCAATTACAAGTAAAGTGCATTTTGTTAAAAGATTAACCAATTACATAAATATGTCCCTAACAGGTAGGGTTTTGCCTCGGTAGTTTTCTCCATTCATAAATAAATCACCTATGTGAAATTTAATTTCCGCTGCATTTAGTTTAGTTGGTGATTTGTTTGTGCTACCATACTATTGCATGTAAAATTGAATTAATTAATTAACTTGGATAATTAATTAATTAATTTACCAAAGAGGTCAATCCATTTTTTGCCCATCAAGTGGTATTAGAGCGGACACACTCTAATTAGGTTTAATCCTTGTTATATGATCCATTGATCCCTACTTGTCATGGATAGAGGACAATCTCTTATTATACCTCCTTTATTTGATGGCACTAATTATGCATACTAGAAAGGATGCATGTGAGCTTTCTTGTAGTCTTTAAATGAGAAGATGTGGCAAGCTGTGGAGATTGGCTGGACTAAGCCAAAGAAAGCGGTGGCTGATTGGGATAATGCTAAGATCAAAACGGGAAACTTCAATAGCAGAGCATTAAATGCCCTATGTAGTGCGGTGACCAATGAGGAGTTCAAGAAAATATCCTTAACTGAAACTACTAAAGAAGCGTGGACCATTCTTCAGACTACCTATGAAGGAACCAAAGCTGTCAAGGATTCTAAGCTCCAAAGGCTTACAACAAGCTTTAAGGAGATCAAGAAAGAGGTGGATGAGTCATTCGATGAGTTCTATGCCAAGCTGAAGGACATTGTCAACTCAGTATTCAATCTTGGTGAACAAATTCTCGAACCTAAGATTGTGAGAAAGGTGCTCAAATCGCATTCCATGCCACAATCACTGCCATTGAAGAATCAAAGGACACTGACAAAATTCCTTTGATGAAATTGGTTGGTAACTTGCAAACCTATGAATTGGGTCTGACTAGAATTGGGAAAGGAAGCAAAAGTATGAACATAGCACTGAAGGCCAAAAATAATGAGACTGATGAGTCTTCATATGATGAAAATTCCAAGATGAAGTCCTACATCACTAGGTAGTTCAAGAAGTTCATGAATAATGCCAATGCAAAAAGATTTGATAAGGACCTTAAGCAATCTAGTTCTTCTCAGTTCAAAAGCCAAGACTAAGGAAAGAAGGATGCCAATGATGGTAGTCAATACATTATTCCCTCCAGACCAAAGTGCTTCAGATGTCAATGTTTTGGACACATGAAACTAGAATGTCCAACATATCTTAAGTCAACTGGGAAAAACAAGGCTTTTACTGCTACCTTGAGTGATACTGAACCTGAGATTAAGTCAGATGACAGTGATGATGAGTGAATCTTGAGTGCCTTCACTGCCATAGTGGATCCTACTGAAGGGATCGTAGAAGCAGTAGATGAAGAAGAGGACTTGGTTGAATCAAAATTTGAGAAAATGGACGATCAAGATGACATCCATATAGCCCATGCTAAATTGTACAAGGTTTTCAAGAAACATAAGAAACTGTATAGACTAGCCACCAAAAAGTTGAGTGATGTGGAGCTAGATCAAGGGGAGCTCTCTACAAAGGTTGATGAAGCAAATCAAACCATTGGAGTTTTGCGATTCGAGAACAACTTCCTTGCTGAAAGGACAAAGAAGTTTGAAGCGGAACTGTTCCAGGTTAGAGCTTAATTGGAGAAGACTTCCCATGCAAAGCTCGATGAGATGCTAAGCTTTTAGAAAGCTGCTTTTAATAAAACAAGTTTAGAGTATGATTTCTCTTCTCCTAATATTGCCTCATCCAGTACAACTATGTTTGTCTTACCTGCTGATAATGTTAATTCTAAGAATGATGAAACTAAAACTGAAATAGCTAGTGAGAACTTAGATAAAGGCAAATCTATTTTAGGAGCAACCCCCTAAGGTTGAAAAGAAAAAGGTTAGAAACCCTAGGACTAAAAGGGAAAATAACAAAAAGTCTTAGCAAGAGAAGCCACATTTCTATCATCACTTTGGAGTTTTAGGGCATACTCGTCCAAATTGCTACAAGTGGTTAGCCACTTAACAAAGCAATAATATACTCTCGTTCGGAAACCAAAATCAGTTTCCATTCTCTTTTGCTCCTTTTGGAGATCTTCTCAAGGCCCTCATGTTCCTTTCGAACTTGTACGGTTTCAATTCTTCTCCCTCACCTTCGGATCAAAGGTTCATGCAAAGGAAAGGTTCTTCCAAGGTGTGAAAGGAAAAAGACTCAAAGTAATTTAGTCACACACACTCTCTCTCTCTCTCTCTCTCTCTCTCTCTCTGTTTTTGCATTACTTGGTTGTTTTGCTCTCTTGTTTTAAGTCAGTCTAGTTTTATACTTTGCATGCTTTTTTATGTTTTTATTTGGTTGTTTTTCAGTTTTTGTTTATTTTTATTTTCATAAAAATAAAAATAAAAAATTGAAAAATCAAAAAAATACAAAAATAGTGCGTGTTTTGTGTATATTGGTACTTGTGTACCTTGGACAGCTATTGAAACAAAGTTTTCTAAACTTTGTATCTCTTTATAGTTTAGATGAGCATCTCAATGCATAACTAAGCAAGTGAGCTTGTGGCTCGTGTTTGTGATGAGTACGATTAAGATTGTCTCTTATATCTTATACTCATATCACTCTTTTTGATGAGAAGGACTAGAAAATCTTAAGAGAAAAACATAAATAAGCATCTCACTACTAAAGCCCACCAATCATGTATAACTTTTGTGTGCTTTGGTATAACAAAATTATGATGTTTAAGCTTATATAAATGGGTATTTCTTTTCTCTCTCTCTTATATGTCCATGCATGCTATGCTCAAAAAGAAAAATATGCAAAGAAAAACAAAAGCAAAAAGAATCAAAATGCTTTTAAATATGATTGCAAGCATGTTTCTAGAAGATGTGGAAGTTATAGGATGTACATCATAGGTAATAGACCCCATTAAGCAGTTATGATTGTGTGTAAGTGTATTTAATTTTCTCATATTTCAAATCATCATAATATGAGACACTTATGCACTCTTGCTATGTTTTCACACACAACATGAAAACTCTTTGCTACTTTTAATACATGTGCAGGTACAATGTGATTTGGCCATCACAAGGAATACATGTGTTAATATATGCTCACTAAAGTGTCCTAACTTGTTTTTGAAATATAAAATTGGTTAAACTTGTTTTGTGTGTGTGTGTGTGTGTGTGTGTGTGTGTTTGTGTGTTTTTGGATCTATGAATGCTTTACATATATGTTGAGAGATGTTTTAAGAGATTAATATGTTGATTGGATCTTTGGTTGAGTAGCTTGCTTGTTGCATTCATCTTTATGTGTTTTTCCCTCCTTGAAAAACTTCTTATTCTTCAAGTTTAACAGCTTCTTGACATATCTTTGACAGATTCCTTTCTATCAAGCCCTTCTTTCTTTTTCTCGGTAGAAACCTTGACAAATCCTCCATCCATCAAAGATAATTTCTTTACTCTCTGTCTGATCGATAGCTTTTTGATAGCTTCTCGATCCATCAAGATTTCTGGGTTTCTTCTCAATAGAATCTCAATAGCTTCTTTGATCCATTAAGCCAAAATTTCTTGCTCTCTGTCTGCTCGATAGATGCTCGACAGATCCTCGTTTCATCTAGCTCTTTGTTTTACCGTTGACAAATCCCCAATAGCACCTTGACAGATTCATTTCTGTCGAGATTTAGTGCTCGACAAATGCTTAATAGAAACTTTGATCTACTGAGTTGCGTTTTTTAATATATAGCTGAGGCACGAATCTAATCTCACTTTCTCATTCTCTCTCGATAAAAACTCTTTTCTCTCACTCCAAACACTTTTCTTTCACTCAAATCTCTTTACCCACATGATTTTCGGCCTAGATTAAGCCTCAATCACCTGGTATGTGTTCTTAAACCCTCATTTTACATGCATTCATGCATTTTAGACCTAGGTTTTGGGGTTTTTGAAAATTTTGAGGTTTTTGAGATTTTTGTGAAATTACTGGGTTAGGTGTTGTTGATTTGATGGTATATGCTCATGCATTGCACTCCCATTGCATTATAACAATGTTTCATGCATTTAAGATGTGTGTTTGTTTATTGTTGATTGTGTGCTGGTAGTTTTGGATTGGGTTTTTACCCATGATGTCTTTAAATTTTGCACGTCACACGTTCATGCATTTTTCATGTATACGTTTTTTCCTTTCTTTTTCTTTTATTTGTTATCTGGCTGTGATGTGTGTTCTCTCTCTCTCTCTCTCTCTCTCTCTCTCTCTCTCTCTCTCTCTCTCTCTCTCTCTCTTTCTCTCTCTCTCTCTCTCTCTCTCTTATAGATTGCGCTATGGCACCCAACGTGTGTAAATCCACTCCGGCTCGAAATGCTATTGGTTTCAGGTAGTTTTCTTCTGATCCTATCCCTTCTCTCCACGTTCGATTCTATGATGAGAAGGCCTAAAAGGAATTCTTGGAAAATTTCCAAAAATGTGGCGTTCATCCGGAGCACCAGGTTATCCTGTCAGAGTTTTTAGACACTCCTCTCCCCCCTGTCATACGAACTTGGGGCTAGGAATCTCTACTTGAGAGTCCTTTGAGGTGTCCCATCATGTTTATACAGGAGTTTTACTCCAATATATATGGTACTGATACCTCTGTACCTCGGTTTGCCACTACATTTTGAGGTACACGTATCGTAGTTACCCCAGATCTTATATCCGAGGTACTACACGTTTCGAGGGTAGCACATCCTAACTACCTTGATTGTGAGCGTCTTTGGACTGTGTCCAGAGATGAGCTTTTGTCTCACTTTTGTGAGACATCTTCCATATGGGATGGTAAGCAAAACACCCCATGCTCAGGCTTTGCCAAAGGCCCGAGGTTCCTTAACATGGTGATGACATCTACTTTTACTCCATTGTCTCACTATAACTCTTTCACTGAGCCTCGTGTATAACATCTATCCTTGATGTGTATCAGGATACAGCAACCCGTGATAAGCTCATCTTTCTTTCAGTTATCATATGGATCCTTCGCTACTTTCCCATCCCCATTCCTGACTCTCCTTACTTCACTACTATAGATGCCATCAACGCTGGTTTTGTTCGGCAGAGTGAGGCCTAGTTTCGACCGAAGCGGCCACGTGTAGAGATGGATGCTCCTGTGGCTTCTGCTGTTCCTTTCTCCTTCTCAGCTCCTTCCACCTCTGCTGCTTCTTCTTCGGCAACTGGTGTGACTCTAGAGGCCATCATGGCACAGCTTCAGCACATGGATGCTCGCCTTGACTCTTTCATTAATGAGATGTGTCAAATGAACACCCGTGTCGGATGCATTGCCCGTCGACAGGCTTGCCTTGGTGTCTTCGCTGCTTCTCCATCTCCTTCTCCAGAGGCTTCGATAGATGAGGATGGTGATGTTGGTGATGATGAGGATAACGATGGTAGCTCTTCCTATGATGATGAGTTGAAGACCTCTCAGTGACTTACCCTTTGTCATTTGTGATAAAAAAGGGAAGTAGTTTTAGGTTTAAGAGTAGTCTTGTACTTAGGGGGAGAGTTAGTATGGGACATTTTTGTTAGGGGGAGTGTGTATATCTTTTAAGGGATGTAGTGAGGTTTACATGTACTTTTGTTTTCTTTCTTTTCTTTAGTCTCTTGTACACTGGTCTTGTGACCATTTATTAACATACATTGTACTTATCTTTTCATATATATATGATGATGTATGTTTTTCTTCACCTATTTCTATATGTGTTGTTTTTTTTTTTTTTTTTTCCCTATCTTTATACACATGTTTCTTTATGTATGCAATCTTTATTTCTGCTTCACACATGATGCCTTGATGAGTTTTGTTTGTTTAAGTGTTTAGAAAGACAAGTTGCGAAAGTCTACCATGCCATGAACTCTTTTCTTGCAGAGTTTTTCAAGAGTTTATGTTAGGGTTAGATTTATTTTGTAATTCAACAGGTGGTTATAAGTTTAGTGATTTAAGACTTCTCTCATGATTTATTTGTTTGTTGCAATTTTTGTCATGGATTGCCAAAGGGGGAGATTGTTAGGAACATATTTATGTAATTGGCTAATCCTTTGACAAAACACACTTTACTTATAATTATATAGATCTAGGATGGGTTTAGTACTTCAAGAAACAAGTGTTCAAGTTTAGTATTGAAGTCAAGCAAATCTGACCAAGAAACAAGTGATTGCTAGGGATTTAAGACTTCTCTCATGATTTATTTGTTTGCTGTGGTTTTGTCACGGATTGCCAAATGGGGAAATTGCTAGGGACATATTTATGTAATTGGATAATTATTTGACAAAACGCACTTTGCTTGTAATTGGGTAGATCTAGGATGGGTTTAGTACTTGAAGAAAGAAGTGTTCAAGTTTAGTATTGAAGTCATGAAAATCTAACCAAGAAATAAGTGAAGAATGTGCTGCTCATTAAAGCACGACAGAAGTCTTGACAGAATCCATTCTATTAGGAATTACTATAGAAGCTTGACAAAAGCTCGTCATAAGCTATATCTATTGAGAATTACAAAATCATAATTTCTAGATCTAATTACACACATATTCTTGAGTATTTGTGTAGGGTTTCTTTTCTCTCAACCCTAAACATATATAAAGATTATTTTAAAGGCCATCACGAGGTGATGCAAAAATATATATATATATATATATTCATGCATATTGTGACTAGAGACAGAAATTGCTCTAATTCATCATATTCTCTGTAGAAGGTATTGTGTCTTTACGCCAAGGATTTTATGACCGAGGAGCT
The DNA here is from genome assembly GCF_002906115.3 of Quercus suber. NCBI lineage: Eukaryota > Viridiplantae > Streptophyta > Magnoliopsida > Fagales > Fagaceae > Quercus > Quercus suber. The sequence continues at coordinate 152,025 of NW_027069839.1, forward strand.
CCCTGATCATCATTATTGATGAACTGAAGAACTTTCAGCCAACATTTTCCTCAAGTTGGTGTGTTAGTCACGTACTAGGATTTGTGCATCATTGGTTAGTCATGTACTGAGATTCGTGCATTGAACAGAGATATTGCCGCTACAATACAAGTCTAATTGGATATTGGGGTAAAGGTTCAATTGTAGGTTGGAATTGGGTATTGGGATTCCTTTACTCGTAACTGCTTGTGATTGATAATAGTGGATTTTTAGGAATGGTGACCTTAAATGCACTAAGAGGGATTTTGCCTTGGTGGTTTTTTCCATTCGTAAACAAATCACCTGTGTCAAATTTAATTTCCACTGCATTTAATTTAGCTGGTGATTTGTTTGTGTTATCACACTATTGCATGTTAAATTGACTTAATTAATTAACTTGCCGAAGGGGTCAATCCATTTTTTGCCCCATCAAGCTTCTTTGTACCTGCATTATGCCTAGACTCTGGCTCCATAATCCAGTCTCAGCATAAAGTCTGCTATTAGGGGAGACCAAGGATCCATTCAAACCCTTATTCGCATAAACCTAATGCTGCATAGTAGCCTATCTTCTAAATCCACTCTTTCAAAAATACCCATAATTTGCCCTATTTTCTCAGTGAGCTCTGGGTACTAATATCCTAAGGGAGGCCATGAAGTTGGAACTACAATGAGACATAGTTAAGTTGTAGTCTCCCAAGAACCAGATTTGGCCTACATTTTTCTAGTACAAAGAGAACTCCATCAACAGACCAAGGACCTTCATTACAAACATGGTTAAGATCATCCAAGTGCTTGAAGTGGAGTTTTTAGATGTAATACCCGAAGGAAGGAAAAAAAAAAAAAAGGGATTAAAAGGAAGGTTATTTAAATAAAATTTTTTATGGGGTCAATTTTATAATTAATATTTCTATGGGGGGTTTTTTAGAAAATTAGGTTGAAACCCTAGCTATATATAGTCTAATTTAAGTCAGCGTATAATGACAGATGTTTTGAGAGTGAAGACTACCCAAAATACTTAAATAGAGAAGGTTTGACTGCACAATTGAGGTAAAAACCTAAGAATCTCTTTCTTATCAAATCTAAGCTTTATTTGAAATTTAAGTATTTTTTATGTAGGTATTTTGGCCAGTAGTGAAACTATTTAATTATTCAAGAGTGTTAATGATGCAAACGAAGAAAAGTTTGGATTTATTTTCGGTAGAAATTCATTTTTGGAAAAATTTTATCAGGAATTGAAAAAATTGTCAAAACTTTTTTAATTCCCGATAAAACTTTTTCCAAAAATAGTATACTATTGTGTGCCCTTAGAGTACAAGATAGTAAAACCCTTTTCGGTAAACTAGATGCTATTATTGCAAAAAAAAAAATTTTATGTTCAGTAACTTAATCTTATCTATGCCTTTTCTTGAATAGAGCGGGATAGAATCTGCAGAATTTTAGGCTTGGTGGGACAAGTTTCTGCATAATACAGTTTTGATGAGTTGAGGTCTGACAAGTTAAAAAAAAAAAAATAATAATAATAATAATAATAATAATAAATAATGGTTGTTCCATAAGGCACATGGCCTAGCTTGTACTTGGAGTTGTCAACATCTCAAAAGATGATAATGGTGGCAGGAGGTAGGGAAAAAAAAAAAAAAAAAAACTTGAAGAGTAGTCCACGTGTTGCTCTTCTTTTACAAGTGACTTTTACCTTTATGTATCCTAAGGTTTTATTAGTGGAAGAAAGTAAAGATTAAATATATGGTGAATATGTGGACTCTTGCATTGAAATAATAGTGAAAAATTATGGGATATTTTTAATAGTCTCTCTTCTGGCTGGGTACCATTATAAGTTTTTCTTGAATTATTATTTGATTATTGAGTATAGTGCTTGAAAATTGTTTAGGTGATATCTAAGAATTTTAGAGAAAGTGTTTGGGAGAAGTTCTTTGTGGTGAGTTAGCTGAGGTAAGTAATCTTATCTTAATTGGTTTTATTTTGCTTGTATTAATGTATTTTTAACTACTGAAAATTGTTTATAATTGTTAGAATTTTTATTTCTATTGTATTACTGATTTCAAGTAAAGGATTATTATAAATATATTTTAATATTGAGTATATGATTTTTATATACATGCTTGAATAAGATATGTTTTTGTTAGAAACTATGATTTCATATATATGATTATGGACATTTTGACTATGAATTGATTCTGATACCCAACCAATTGGGATTATTCATTGGTACTCTGATACTCAAACTAATGAGGGTTATTCATTGGTACTTTGATACCTAGACAATAGAGGTTATTCATTAGTATTCTGATGCCTAGTCACGGGGATATTGCATGACCATAGTCATAAGATTGTTAAGAATATGAATTACATTTGAATATTTGAACTATTTTGAGTCATTAAAATTGCTTATGTGTTTTTGGAACCTATTGTAAGTTATAGCTTTTGATATATGGAAAACTAACTACTTTCTAAACCATCTATAATATAATTGTAAGATTATAGCCTTAGTGATTTTGGGATTGGATAGTCTTCTAATAGTTTTATATTTATTGGCCAATTGGCATTATGTACATGAGGTGTGGATTTTGTTCCTATTAAATTATTGGAGATCTATTCATAAAGAAATAATTTTGAGGTATTTTGGATTTATTTGATTTAATTTTTGAAGATAAATTTTAGTTGCTAAGAAGTCCTTGCACACTTGTAGGGTACTTACTTTATAAGCGTGCAACAGTTGTCACGTGCCTATCTTTGTAGAAGTAGGAGTCTCTACCAACAAATGAAACCAAGTCTCTGATATGCCATGTAGAGCCAATAATGTGTTGAAGATACCCAACAGAGAATTTCCTATAGTCCAAAATGAAGCCTATAGCACAGTTGCTCCAAAACTCCCTCTAATTAGAAAGATCAGATGGATCAACTTCAACAATGGGACCATACCAAGCAAATGGGATCTCATCTTCATCACTGGACTGAGACTCTCACTCAATTTCATTAGCAAAAGGTTTTGAGCTGTTATCAAAGTCGCTACTTTCGGTCCAACAGTTGAACAAGACTAAAAATTAGTCTTCTAATGGTTTGAAAAATCATGTTCAACAAATTAATGAAATGGTTGACTGTGGATGTGTTGGTTGTAGAGTGTGGTGGTGGTGGTGGTGTGTTTTCTTTATTACAAGCCATGAGCTCAAGTAACATTGACAGTCCTAATAGAGTGGATTGTAATCTCGTTAGAGTGAGGATAACCAACACAAAAATACATAGAAAATAATTTAACGTTATGAATGAATGAGAAGTCCTGGTATTTATAGAATAATCCAACTTTCCATTTTGTTGTAGTTCATATGAATATATCTAATATTGTTAACAAGTTGTATTGTGTACTATTATGTATTTAGAGTAATAAACTTTATGTAATTTTATATTTTAAAGATGAATTTTTTCTATAAATTGAAATATTATCATTGGAAAATTAAAAGAATTAGTAGTAAACATAAACCTAAACATCCTCTCTACATAAACATACATATAAACCTAAACGTTCTATTTATCATTGGAAAAATTAGGTTGAGTAACATTGCATATGAGAAATTTATAAACCTAATTTTTTTTAATTTTAGTATATGTGCAAAAAATTGATAAATGTTATCAAATAATTTTGTGAAATTATGTGATGTGAAATTTTCCACCTGCAACATATAATTCCATTGTGTCCTTATTCATTCTTTATTCCTTTTTGAGTGTCCAAAACATGATTTTCTTTGAAAATGAAATAAAAACAAAGTTTTTTTTTTTACTAGAATAAAAAAAATTAGAAAATATTTGATAATATATGACTAAAACACAAATTTGTCAAAATTAACAAGACTTCTAAATTGTTTTGGTATGAAATAATTATACATATCGTTGTACAAATATTTTTGGCTATAGACATACTATATATTTGTACATCGTTGTACAAATGCGAGAACCCATGAATCTAAAATCTCTTAGTGCAAGATGATTCTATTCATAGAAGACAGTTTAGCAACAATAACACACAACTTCAATTAAAAATAAATAAAAGCCTCTTACTTGTGGAAACAAGAGAATATGCCTTTAAGCAAGCATAGAGATGGCATAGTAACATTGTACAATGTAGTCAAGTATTTTTGTGCCCATATCAAATAGATATAGTATGAAAGTTGAAGTTTTAAGGGAATCATGTTATTTCTAAGCACAAAGGGACAATGCCTAGAGGCAAATATCTGAAAATCACCTTCAAACCATCATATCATTCAGGGCAGTGGGCTTCGCTTTAGTGTGGTTGCTAAGTGAATTTACACTACTTTTTTTAGTGGGTTTAGACTAGGCTACAAAGAATGCATCAATTGGTTAAACTTTATCAATCCTTTGTGGAGTCTGCATTTTGGTTCTAACCTTAACTTGTTTCCTAGTTCACGTACTCATCAAATACCAACAAGTAAAATGGTTGTAAAGATTTAACAAGAGTTCAACGAGGCCGACAAAACTTTTAATTTTAATGGAATCTACACTAATGCTAAACATCAATTATCAAACTCACATTCTTATCCTCTGCTTGGCGTCCCTCCAAAATATCTAATAAGCAATAGTTATACACATCGTTGTACAAATATTTTGGCTATAGCCATATTATATATTTATACAATCAATTTAATAATTTTTTCCCTTGTAAAACAATTTGATGTATAGATTGTCATAGTTAAGGGTTAGGTGAAGTATCTGACTCACGTGATTTTTTTTTTTTTTACCAGGGATGCCCGAACAAGTTTGGAGTCCTTGTCTACATACAAGTACACACATTTGTTCTCGATTATTCTCATGCTATATGTAGGCATTTGTGGTGTAAGCCTTGACATCAACCTTATAGATCAATTCTCATATACTCTCTCTCTCTCGCATGCATTAGAGTTTTCAGAAGAAAGAAAATTCAAATATTACAAAAATAAAGTTCAAGTTATACTAAAGAATTTAAAATCTTTTATAGGTAAATCATGCTACAAAACTATCAATTTGGATTTAATTATTTATAATATATTAATGTTGTTTGAAATTCGTTAATGAATTTAACAACAATAAATTAAGCATAAACATGTACATAAACATTAATTAATATTTAATTCAAACATATAAAAAAAAATATTAATTAAGTTTATACAATACTATTCATCATTCGTCATTATCGCACACATCATCCAATCCTTCAAGCGAAAAGTTTGTAAAGATTTAACAAGGTTCAATGAGCCCAACAAAACTTTTAATTTTAATGGCATTTACACTGATGCTAAACTTATCAACTATCAAACTCACATTCTTGTCCTTTACTTCTTGTCCTTCCAAAATATCCTATAAGTAGTATTTATACACATATTGTTGTACAAATATTTTGGCTATAGTCATATTGGGTCCGTTTGGATTGAACTTATTGTTGCTGAAACTGAAAACTGAAAACTGAAAACACTGTAGCAAAATAATTTTTAAATGTGTGAATAGTACCGTGGGACCCATTTTTAACATTTTTTATTGTGTGAACAGTGCATGAACAGTAAATTTTGTCTCCCGCACAGTGATTTTACTGTTCACAAAAAAAAAAAAAAAAAAAAAGAGGAAACGCTGATAATAAACGTAGGAAAACGTTGAATCCAAATGCCCTCATTATATATTTATACAATAAATTTAATAATTGTTTTCCCGGAAAAAATTGCTAAATGCCCTTTTTGGGCAAACTAAGCAGAGTTTTACTCTTTTTCTCAAACTAATTAGGAAAATGCCCCTCTTTTGAAAATCGAATTTCTCAAAATCGATTTAGGCCCTATAGCGGCGTTTTTTAGAAGCCTATAATGACGTTTTTAGGGCCTATTGTGGCGTTTTTTAACTTGATTTATATAAAATCGAGTTATAGGTAAAAAAAAAAATTAAAAATTGCCTATAACTCGATTTAATGAAAGTCGAGTTACAAAACGTCACTATAGATCCTAAAAATGTCACTATAGGTCCTTAAAAACGCTGCTATAAGGCTTCAGAATTTTTTTTTTTATAACTCGATTTTGAGAAAATCGAGTTTCAAAAGAGGGGCATTTCCCTAATTAGTCTGAAAATAAAGCAAAACGCTGCTTAGTTTGCCCAAAAAGGGCATTTAGCAATTTTGTCCTTGTTTTCCCTATAAAATAATTTGACGTTGGGATTGTCATAGTAAAGGATAAGGTGAAGCATCTAGTTGAACTTCGCGCTATAGATGATATAATACATGCATTTACTAACACGAGACATGTATTGTGCCGATTAATTATTAAAATAATTATATACTCTCCTTAGAAAGATGATCGCTTTGTTCTCTCTTTCTCTATTCCTCGTTGTTGTTGGCTGATGCCTCACAAAGAATTGGTTTGCCACTTTGTTTTGGAAGAGGAGAGCTGAGAACAAACTAATTAGAGCCTAAGACCCTGAAGAGGTCAAACAAGAACAGTAAAGGTGTTTTTTTTTTTTTTTTTTTTCCCATCTTTTCTTCTGATGCAAGAATAGTAAAATTGATTGCGAAGAATCCATACCCTCTTAATCAATTAAATGTTTATGTAAATAAGTTAAATCATAAGTTTCTCAAAAATAAATAAATGAATAAATAAAGGGTAATTATATCATGTTACTTAAGAGTGTATATTGTGTGTAATATAAGTTGTCCTACCTTTCCTTAATAGTTACTACGACTTTTGAGTCGAGTTTGGGACAAAATTGCCCTTTGCCCTTTTCATGCAAATTATATAGCTTTATGTCCCCTTTCCCAAACTAATTAGAGAAATGTCCCTCTTTTAAATCTCGATTTGTGATAAATCGAGTTTTAAAAAAAAAAAAATTGGAGCCCTATAATAGCGTTTTAAGGAACTTATAGTGATGTTTTAAGGACTTATAGTGGTGTTTTTTAACTTGACTTGAATAAAATCGAGTTATAGGTAATTTTTTTTACCTATAACTCGACTTCATTGAGGTCGAGTTATAAAATGCCACTATAGGTCCTTAAAACGTCACTATAAACTCCTTAAAAATGCCACAATAGAGCCTAACACGATTTATTACAAATCAAGTTTTAAAATAGGGACATTTTCTTAATTAGTTTGGGAAGGAGGGCATAAGGCTATATAATTTGCCCGAAAATGGCAAAGGGCAATTTTGTCCGTCGAGTTTGTAATATGCTTTTGTGTTAAAACATTTTTCTCTCTCTGTTATGTTTGTGTTTGTTTCTTATAATTTTTTTTTAAAAAAAAAAAAAGCTAAATCATCATTAACTTTATTTAATATTTATCCGAATTTCCATGAAGATGAAAATTTGGCATAAAGCTTACAATTTTTTCAGGGGAAATCAACCCACCTAAAGTTGCCACTTCTCTAGTGAATTTATAATTAGTGTGTTCTAGTTAATTGAATTTTTAGAAGTAAGATGAATTTCAAAGTACCAGCTCAGCATAATAAAGTGCATCCATGAGTACAGAAAAATGAACTTTGCTATCAAACCAGATTTATGCACATATGCATGGTCTATATATTTAGAATAATGTAAATAGGTTTTACATAGAAACTTAGAGTATATGTTCAATTATTAGCTACTTCATGTTCAGATGCACACATCCAAATGTCGCTTTGAGCATAAGGCAATGATGCCAAATCTAGTTCCTCCCAATCCAGGTTCAAAATATATGGACATGTATAGGGAGTTTCATTATGTACAAACATTTATGGGAAATAAATAAGTTACTGGTTGTTTCAATTGAGTATTCATATGGAAAGTTGGCCATCGTCAGGTGCTTTAGCTCTCCATGACTTCTTTAGCTGATGCTAACTGGACAGGTTGCCTTGGCATTCGGCCTTTCCTGGGCCCTCTATTTGATCTTTTTCAGTGCTAAGAAACTACCTTCGACGTCTCTTTCAAGTGTTGATTCTATGTAAGGTATCGCTTATTAGCAACCAAAAGAAAAAGAAAAAGAAAGGTATCACTTTACTTATAAGCCTTATGTTCCTACCTCCATGTTCGTCTCTCATTAATATAACAACCTCAACACTATGTTCAGGGCTTCCAACTTGATTTCCCATGCTTGTAACAAGCACATTGAACTTGATTATCACTTTACTCATGTGCTTATCCTGATAGGTCAAAAACATGTTGACCCCTTATGATAAATTAACCAATTAATTTAGCCAAGTGAATTAATTAAGTTAATTAACACGTAAACGCGTGGTAGCACAAACAAATTATCAATTAATCTAAGTGCAGTGGAAAATAAATTTGACACGGTGATTTGTTTACGAATGAGGAAAACTTAACGGCAAAAACCCCACCGGGTGATTTTCAGGTCACCACTTTCGAAATTCCACTATTGTCACAACAAGCGGTTACAAGTAAAGGAACTCCAGTATCTTATACCGATTTACAATTAAACCCTTACCCCAATAACCAATTGGACTTGTTTTGTAGTGACAATTCCCCCTTTTGATGCATGGCTCCCAAGTACGTGACTAACCAATGCACGGATCCCAGTACGCGACTTCAATCACCAACTGTGGAAGGTTGTTGGCTAAAGTTCTTTAGTTCATCCCAACGATGAAGATCAAGAAGATGCTTGGTCATAAAACCCCAAGGTGCACATACACAACAACTTCTTCAAGAATGATGAACTAGGGCAAAATTTTGTTTCCAGTCACAAATTGCTTGAACAGACTTTGCTCAATGCTTGTTCAACTTGTGCACTTTTTGACGGCTCTTAAAACAGTCCTTTTATATGTCTAGGGTTATGAGAAAAGAAGGCACAAACACATAAACACGGATCACAAGAAAATCATATCAAAATTTTGAATTTCGTAAACCTCGATAGATAGAAGGTGTCAAGCACACGAGGCTGGAACAGCTTTCTTAAGCTCGATAGATGCCGCTATCGAGCCAACTGTCGAGTTTTAATGAATTTGCACTTCTCAGCTTGTTTCTTGGACAGACTTGATGACTTCAACACTTGATCTTGAAACCTTGTTTCTTGAAGTATTAAAAACACCTAGAACTACCCAATTACAAGTAAAGTGTGTTTTGTCAAAGGATTAGCCAATTACATAAAAGAATGATATATGTTCTTAACAAGTGAACCACATATGTCCTAACAATCTCCCCATTTGGTAATTCATGACAAAAGCACAACAAACAAATGAACATATGAGAGAAGTCATAAATCACTTAACTCATATTCATTTGTTGAATATAATAAAATCTATCCTAACACAAACTCTTGAAAATTTTTGTAAGAAGAGAGTTTATGACAAGTAAACTTTGACAACCTATATTTTTGAAACACTTTAAACAAAACTCATCAAGGCATCTTAGTGTGAAACAGAAATAATAGATTGCATACAATTATAAGAAGCATGTGTATAAAGAAAGAAAAGAAACAACACATGTAAGAGTTAGGTGAAAGAAAAATATACATCTACATATAAAGAAAATAGGTACAATGTATGTGTAAAAATGGTCACAAGACCCAATGTATAAGAACAACATATCTATCAAAGAAAGAAAAGAAAAGATACATAAAATCCTCACTACATCCCTCATATCAACAACACCCCCTTAACAAAATGGTCATATACTAACTCTCCCCCTAAGAATAATTACTCTCATATCCCAAAACTACTCCCCATTTTTGTCACGAGTGACAAAGGGTCAGAGTGTCAAGTAGACATCTCATCGGTAGAGCTAGCATCTCCATCAACATCATCAGAAGCATCATCGTCATCGCCATCATCATCATCATCCTCAGCTTCAGAATCAAAATCTACAAGAGGTGGTGGTGAAGGAGAAGTCTCAGAAGCAAAACCACCAATGGTCGCCTGTCGCCTTGCAATACGGCCAACACGAACATTTACCTGATACAACTCAGTAGAGAGTGTATCAAGGCGAGCATCCATGCGCTGAAGCTGCGCCATGATGTCTCCTAGAGTCACATCACCCATGGAAGAGGAGGGGGTAGATGTGGATGGAGCTGATCGAGATGAAGGAGTTGAACGAGAAGGAGGTGTTGCTGACTCCTGTCGCAACCTAAACTGCACCTCACTACGTTTTACGGTAACGGCATCTATGGCACACATGAAGGTGAAAGGGTTGGACATGGGAAAAGGGATGGAAAAATGGCATAGAATTCTCGTGATAGTGGAAGGAAATATGAGCTTATCACGGGACGCCGAATCTAGATGAACATCTATGATAGAAAGAATGAAATGAGAAGGGAAGTCTATAGTAAGATGCTCAAGTAGGGACAACAAAAATCGAGCACGAGGTTTAGTAATGGAGTTGTAGTGAGAGAGAGGATGGAGTACAAAGGTCGTCACCATGTTCAAGAATCTAGGACCTTTAGCAAAAGGCTGACATGGCGTAAACTGACGCTCACCCTAGTCAAAAGGGCACTCACAAAAAGTGGACATGAGCTCATCCTTGGACACAGTCCTTAGACACTCACAACTAGGATAGTCAGGAAACTCTATCCTAGGAACCTGAAGCACATCCGCAACAAGTTGCAGTATGACAGGAATGCGCGTACCTCGAATGTGAATGAAGAAAAGAGGTACTGAACGATCAATCTCGTGCATGTTAGAGTAAAACTCCTGGATAAGCACGAGAGGACAAGTGACCGGGACGTCACATAATGACTCCCATCCCCGACTGTGAATGACAGTGGAAAGGTCGGTGTTGATGAAGTCCGCCAAAATGACTTGGCATTCCGAATGAACACCTCGTCTAGAAAAGTTCTTCGAGAAAGCCTTTTAGGCGTCCTCATCACGGAACCAAATATTAGAAGGAGTAGGATCAGATGAAGATGATGCCTCGGAACGAAGAGGGTTCCGAGACAGAGTAGATTTACGCTTTAGTGTCATAGACACGACTAACGTAAACAGAAAGAGAGGGGGAGAGAGAGAGAGAGAGAGACAATTAGAATAGTCCCAAAGCAATTCAAATATAACAAGTATATTGAATAAAGAGTATGTATGCATGGGAAATGCATGAACATGTGACATGCAAAAGAAATTTCATCATAAGCTCAGCCCAATCCAATCCTACCAGTACAAACACATTACACACATCTAAATGCATGAAAATACTGTTATAATGCATATGTGATGCAATGCATGAAGTTTTAAACTCATTTAAGTGAAAACTCATCCCAAAATTGCAACAATAACTCATCAATTTTGAAAAACCCCAAAACCTAGGTTTCAAAACATGAAATGCATGAAGAATGAGAGAATAGAAGCTTACCAAGTGATGAAAAACTTGAAAAAGCTTGAAGAAACCTTGAGGAACAAGATTGGAGTGAGATGAGAGTGTTTGGGAAAGAAAAGAGAGAGCTATCGAGAGAGAAAGATCAAGAGAAATGAGATCCGGATTGCGCTGAACAAAATATATAGGAGTTCAGTAAAGCTCGACAAATAAAGGTATTAAGGGGTGTCGAGCCATCTGTCGAGGAAGGTGTCAAGGAATTGGTCGTCGACAAATGCAGGTGTTGAGAAGGTGTCGAGGAACAAACCACCAAAACCAAGAACAGAAGCTCAATCGATCGACCCAGCTGTTAAGAAGCTATCGAGGAGGCAGAAACTTTCTCGATCAATCCACCGGGTGCCGAGAAGTTGTCGAGATTGCAATAAGAAAAAGCTTAAGAAGCTCGACAGATAGCTAGGTATCGAGGAGGTGTCGAGCCAGCTTTTGAAAATAGTTTTTCGAGAAGTGAAAAACACAGATATGAATGCAATCCATCATGCAACTCAACCAATGATCCAATCAACATATTAAGTTCTCAAAATCATCTCTCAACAGTAATTTTAACCACATGGATCCTAAAAACACACACACACACATATACTAAACAAGTCTAACCAATTTTTCATTTAAAAAATAAGTCAAGACAGTTTAGTAAGTATACATTAACACATGTATCAAGAGTAGCAAAGAATGTTGCATGTGAAAAACATCACAAGATTACACAAGTGTATACATGTTATGACGATTTGGGATATGAGAAAATAACTTTAACTCGCACACAATCATAACTGTTTGATGGGGACTATCACCTTCGAGGTACATCTTATAACTCACACATCTTCTAGAATACACACTTGCAATCATATTTAAAGCATTTTTTATCTTTTTGCTTTTTATTTTCTTTGCATTTTTCTTTTTAATTTAGCATATCATGCATGTGCATATAAGAGAGAGAAAAGAAATACCCAATGACATTTGACATTCCAATTTTGCTATGCCGAAGCACACAAATGTCATTGACATCACACTTTTGCTATGCCAAAGCATACAGATGTATTTCATGATTGATGGGCAACAGTTGTGAGATTGTTATTTATGCATTTTTCTTAGGATTTTCTAGTCCTTTCCGTCAAAAAAAGTGATACGAGTGTTAAGTCCAAGAGATAACTTAATCTTACTCATCACAAATAAGAGCCACAAAACTCACTTGCTTAGTTGTACATGGAGATGCTCATCTAAGCTACAAGAAATACAAAGTTTAGAAAACTTTATTTCAATGGTCATCCAAGGTACACAAGTACCAATGTACACATAACACACACTGTTTTTTGTATTTTCTGATTTTTCAATTTTTTTTAATATGAAAAAAAAAACAAAAATGAAAAATAACCAAACAAAAACATGTTAAACAAAACAAGGCATAAAACTAGATGCAAATGCATGAGGAAGAAGGAGGAGAGAAAGAGATCAATCCATGGAAATAACACTAATATTTTGATGAAGGAATTCAAAATGTTTCCTATCAAAAGGTTTGGTGAACAAGTCTGCCTTTTGACCATTAGTGTGAATAAACTCAAGAGTGAGGATACCATCTTCAACAAGCTCCCTAATGAAGTGATGTCGAATCTCTATGTGTTTAGTTCGAGAATGTTGAACTGGATTCTTATAGATATTGATGGCACTGGTATTGTCACAGTAGATAGTGAGATGCTCTTAACAAATACCATAATCATGAAGGAGTTTTTGCATCCAAAGGAGTTGGGTGCAATAGCTACCTACAGTAATATACTCAGCTTCTGCAGTGGATAAAGAGATAGAGTTCTACTTTTTGCTCATCCAGGAGACAAGATTGTTACCCACATAAAAATAACCCCCTGATGTACTGTTTCTATCATCAGCATTCCCAGCCCAATCCGCATCAAAATACCCAACTAAGATATCATTTGTGTCCTTATTGTACCACACACCGAACTCAGCAGTGTTTTTGACATACTTTATAATTCTTTTTAAAACAGTCATATGAGATTCTTTGGAGTTAGCCTGATATCTAGCACACACACCAATACTGTAACTAATGTCAGGTTTACTAGTAGTAAGGTAAAGAAGGCTACCTATTAAGCTTCTATATAGAGAATGATCAACACTCTTGCCTAACAAGTCTACAATGAGTTTAACATTTGGGCTCATAGGGGTTCTAACAGAACTAGCAGATTTTAAACCAAACTTTTTCACAAGATTCTTAGCATATTTAGATTGAGATAGGAATATACCTGAACCTTGTTAATGAATCTGCAATCCAAGGAAGTGAGTCAGATCTCCAATCATGCTCATCTCAAACTTGGCTTGCATGAGTTTTGAGAAACCATGAGCAAGTTCATCCTTAGTCGACCCAAAGATGATATCATCAACATAGACTTGATCAACTATCAACTCACCATCTTCTTTTTTAATGAAGAGAGTTTGATTAGCCTTTCCTCTTGTGAACCCATGTGACACTAGATATTGTGTGAGTCTATCATACCAAGCTCTAGGGGCTTGCTTCAACCCATAAAGTGCCTTCTTGAGTTACAACACATGATCCGGAAAGTGTGGATCAATGATCTTTTGGTTGAGCCACATAGACATCCTCTTTAAGCAGCCCATCCAGGAAAGTAGTCTTAACATCTATCTAATAAAGTTTGAATTTTAGATGACATGCTAGGGCAAGAAGAATTCTAATAGACTCCATACAGGCAACTGGGGAAATGTTTCATCATATTATACTCCTTCCATTTGTGAGTATCCTTGAGCTACAAGCTGAGCCTTGTTGCGGATTACATTGCCTTCTTCATCAATCTTATTGCGGAATATCCACTTTGTACCAATGATGTGCTTACCCTCCGGTCTAGGTACTAGAGTCCAAACATCATTCCTCTGAAACTGAAGTAGTTCATCATGCATTGCTTCGACCCAACTTTCATCTTGTAATGCTTCCTCAACTTTCGTGGGTTCAACCTATAACAAATAACAAGGATAAGACACAAAGTTAGCAACACGTTTATCAACTGTACGTTTCCTTATTGTGAGTTCATTCATGTATCCCACAATAACTTCTGGAGGATGATTTAATTTAATCCTAGAGGAAGGTCCTTTCTCTTCATGAGATTCAAAATCTGGTGAAGTGGGTATGTCTGCAAAGTCTTCCACAACACTGGGAGTACTGAGAGTACTTACAGATACAGGTTCTTATTCAACAATGTCTTGAACTTCCTTAGGCTCAGGAGAAAGAATTTCTTTGAGGAGTTCCTCATTGCCTTTCTCAGAACTGGAATCTGAAGACTCATCAATGACAACATTTACTGTCTCCATTACCTTTATAGTTCTTTTGTTGTATACCCGATAAGCCTTGCCTGTAAAAGAGTAACCTAGAAATATATCTTCATCACTCCGAAAGTCAAACTTTCCCACATTCTCTCTATCCTTGAGGATGAAACAAGTACTTCCAAAGATTCTGAAATACTTCACATTTGGCTTCCTTCCTTTTCATAACTCATAAGGAGTCTTTTTGGTACTGGGTCTGAAGTACACCCTATTAACCGTATGACATACAGTGTTAATGACTTCTCCCCATAAATTTCTAGCCACATCTTTGTTATGCAACATGGTTCTGGTCATCTCCTGAATAACCTTGTTCTTTCTTTCTACCATACCATTCTACTGAGGAGTAATAGGAGTAGAGAATTCTTGAGATATACCTGATCTTGTGCAAAAGGACTCCATATATGAGTTCTCGAATTCTTTACCATGGTCACTTCGAATTCAATCAATCTTTAGGCTCTTTTCATTCTGCAGTCTTGTGCATAAAACCTCGATGTGCTCAAGAGTATCAGACTTGGATCGTAGGAGAATGACCTAAGTGTATCTAGTGAAGTCGTCTACCACAACCATGATGTATCTCTTACTACCAAGAGACTCGGTTCTAGTTAGACCCATAAGATCCAAATGTAGAAGTTCCAATGGCCTAGTTGTAGCTGATGTTTGAGTACCTGGATGCTTAGCTTTTGTCTGTTTTCCAAGCTGACATGGTCCACACACCACATTGCTCATTCTACTAAACTTTGGTATCCCCAAGACTGATTCAAGCTTAGATACAATAGAAAGATGTTTGTAACTAGCATATCCCATTCGTTGATGCCACTGATCTTCATTAGGCAAACGAATGCTATTGCACACAATATCAGCATCAGGAACCAATCCATAATAGTTGTCTAAAGTGCGAACACCACTAATGAGCTTTTTTCCAGACTCATCCATGACAAGACACTTTCCCTTTGAGAATAATACCATGCAGTCTTGATCACATATCTGACTTATGCTTAACAAATTCACCCTTAGACCTTTTACATGAAGAACATTTGCAATGCCCGGCAGTCTAGGTAGAGGGATGATTCATTTCCCTTTAATCTGTGACTTGCTCTCATCACCAAAAGTAACATTGCCATCTTTCTTAGACTCGAAAACCTTGAAGAGAGATCGGTCTTCAGTCATGTGTCTTGAGCAACCGCTATCAAGGTACCACAAACATGTGTCTATAACTTTAAATGCAGACTTCATCATAAAACACACTTCGTGCTTAGATGACAGATCAGTGGGAACGGTACTTTCTCTCATCTGCCTTTTACAAGCTAAGCCTTTAATTTTTACTCTTCTCAGACTAACTCATTTGCACATTTTCATTCTGAGACAATCTAGTTTCTTCTTAGTCAAACTGAGATCTTTTCCAATAGTCATTACAAGAGAATTCAAATAACTTTTAGACTTGTATTTTTTGAAACACTCAAACAAATAGAGTTTAGAAAAACAAGATGTATTTGAAAACAAAGATCTCCTCAAGCCGGTTACAGCCATGACAACAGGGGTCAATGGATCAACACAGCAAAGATTAAACCTAATCAGAGTGTGCCTACTTTGATACTACTTGATAGGCCAAAAACTTATTAACCCCTTGTGATAAATTAACCAATTAACCAATTAACCAGTTAATTAAGTTAATTAACATGCAAACGCGTGGTGGCACAAACAAATCACCAATTAATCTAAGTGCAGTGGAAAATAAATTTGATATGGTGATTTGTTTACGAATAGGGAAAACCTAACGGCAAAAACCCCACCGGGTGATTTTTAGGTCACTACTCTCGAAATTCCACTATTATCACAACAAGCGGTTACAAGTAAAGGAATCCCAGTACTTTATACCGACCTATAATTGAACCCTTACCCCAATACCCAATTGGACTTGTTTTGTAGTGACAATTTTCCCTTTTGATGCACGACTCTCAAGTACGTGACTAACCAATGCACAGATCCCAGTATGCGACTTCAATCACTAATTGTAGAAGGTTGTTAGCTGCAAAGTTTTTCAGTTCATTCCAAAGGTGCACATACATAGCAACTTCTTCAAGAATGATGAACTAGGGCAAAACTTTGTCTCCAGTCACAAATTGCTTGAACAGACTTTGCTCAATATTTGTGCAACTTGTGTACTCTTTGACGGTCCTTAAAACAGTCCTTTTATATGTCTAAGGTTAGGAGAAAAGAAGGCCCAAACACATAAACACAGATCCCAAGAAAATCATATCAGAATTCTGAATTTCATAAACCTCGACAGATAGAAGGTGTCGAGCAGTTGTCAAGCAGGTGTTGAGCACACGGGGCTGAAACAACTTTCTTAAGCACGATAGATGCAGCTGTTGAGCCAGCTATCAAGCTTTAATGAATTTGCACTTCTCAACTTGTTTCTTGGACAAACTTGATGACTTCAACACTTGATCTTAAAACTTTGTTTCTTGAAATATTAAAAATACCTAGAACTACCCAATTACAAGTGAAGTGCATTTTGTCAAAGGATTAGCCAATTACATAAAAGAATGACATATGTTCTTAACAAGTGAACCACATATGTCCTAACATATCCTATCTGGAAACCATCTTGTTTAGTTTTTTACCATTTGCCAATCAAAAACTATAGATCTCTTCACTACAAGATTACTATGAGATTCTGCATTAAATTTGCGAAGAAGTGTTAGGCAGCCCCTTGATTGATTCTATACTACATTCTTACCTTATATTTAAGCTACTATGTTACATATATTTAGGCTTTCATTTTGTTAGAAGAAAAAGGAATCAAAATCATCATACAAGAATAGGCTGTCAACTGAAAGTTAGAATGAATTTAGAGACAATCTAGTTGCAATATGAAGTTTTGATTGGCACTCAGAGCCGACTTTACCACTAGGCTAATTAGGTGGCCGTTTAAGACCCCCAAGTTAAACAAGGTTCTCAAATTTTAATCAATAGGGATATATCTATACCTATAAGCGTATTAAAAAGGTCCCAAGTATATATATATCATTGTTATGAATACCGTTTCGGTGACCGTTTCGGTTTGTCTATTGGAATGGAATATTTTGGTACCGGCCTATTTCGCCGTACCGTTTTATACTGTTTCGGAATTACCTACTAATATATATATATATATATATACATATATTATTACAATTATTTTGACATTAACTAATAAACTCAATAGAGAGGTTTGAAAAGAAATCTTAATCAACTTATCCAAATAGTTAGATGGTTTTTTTAAAAAAAAATTAAATCAGAATAGTTGGGGTTTTTTTTTTTTTTTTTTTTTTTAAATAAACATGGATGTTGGGTGTTGTAAAATATGAAGCTTCCAAGAAATTACCAACCCCATGTGATTGTCTTTTCAATGACTTTCTATTTCTACTTTTTATACTTTTTCATCTTTTTTTTTTCTTATTTCTTGGATTGTGTGGTCAACTCAATAAAGCAAATAAAACACTACCCAGTACTTTGCTAAAAGTCTGAAACGCCATCTCAAGTTCACTTCTCAAAGATCTTCTCAGCTGGGTTCTGGTGGAGCTGGGTTCTGGTGGAGTCTTTGCAAAGACATGGGTTCTAACTTCTAAGAGGAAGCATACAGCCATACTGTGAGCTTTTCTTGATTTTTTTTTCTTTCTTATCTTCTTTTTCCTTTTGTTTTTTTCTCTTGATTTTTTTTCTTCTCACCTCCTCATCCTTCCTTTTATTTTTCCCCCTCACCGTGGCTCATAAGATTTTTTCTTGTATTCTGTCAATTTTTTTTCACATGAAACTCATTCCGACCGAATCCATAATTTCGGCGGGTATTTTTTGAAATCACCCGAAACGGCTAGAATACCCCGGAATGACCCAGAATTTGTTCCAAGGTGGAACAAGGGGGTATACCATTCCAGTTTACTTGCTGGAATGGTATTTTTCGACCATTCCGGTCGGAACGGAACGGAATTAATAACTTTGATATATATATATATATATGTGTATATATGACTATAGCCAAAAATATAGTTATTAATATTTTATCAACTTGAAATTTTGCAAGCATGAAGAATATACAAAGATAATGTCATCTAACGGTAGATTTGTCAATATTCGCATCAAATTAAAAAATATTGAGTGGTGTAACTCTAAGTAATGTTATACCACCCAATAACTTATTATTAAATTAATATTTTGAAAATCCAACCGTTGAATTATATGTTCTATATGTCCTTAACATGCATGCCAATTTTCATATCAATCGGATGCTATTTACCATTTGATCTATGAACTCATCTTTTATGCATTATTTAAAACAACAAAAATTTGAATTTTAACAATTAATTGATGACATGGTTATTAATCTTTGATCACCTTGAAATTTTGCAAGCATGAAGAATATACAAAGATAATGTAATCTAACGGTGGGTTTGTCAATATTCACATCCAATTAAAAAATATTGAGTGATGTAACATTTCTTAGAGTTACACCAGGTATAACTTGAACTCAACCCATATATATGTATATTGATAATCAATTAGGCCCCAAATATTAGCTAATAGATCAAAATTTAAAATAAAAATAAAAAGTAATGCAATGGATAGTTGGACACACCAAAATGTTAAAATAATTTCATAACATTCTTAATTTACACAATAAATCTTTTTATCTTAAATTATTAAACAACCTCTACATTCCCTCCCTTTCTCTGAAGTAATGTGGAGCTTTTGTATGCTACATGTCATAAGTAGAATAATAATAAGTAGATTTAAAGCATTTACTTCTTTGATGAACAAGAACTTCGTTGAGAAGCAAAAAGCTCATATCATAAACGACACTTTTGTCATAAGTAGAATAACAAATCTTGTTGCTTCCCTCAAATTTATATTTTTTACGCTAATTTTGGATGTAATATCTCCGATTGTGTTATTGTAGGTCGAGTTTATGCTAAAATTTGGTGGAGGGAAATCTAGCAGAGATGTCACGAGTCATATCAAGTTAATGGAATTAAGGCTGGTGAACCTAAGGTACAATGTTTTTTTATTTTTTTTATTTTTTATTTATTTATTTATTAGGTTTTTAGTAGAGCTTACTACTTACTAGTGAATTAGTGTGTACGGCGTTTTTGGTAAGATGTTTGAAGCTCAAAGTTAGTGTTAATATAGAGAATTGATTTTATATTTGTAATATTTAGGTTCCAAATGCTCAACTAATATAAGGCAATGAAGCAATGGATGAGAGTGACAAGCTGCCTTTGTCTATGTTGCTAGTGGTACAAAGTGGGGGCATTTTCTCATGTACAACATCTAAGATTCAATTCAAATGACAACAATAAATATTTTTTGAAAGCTACAATTTGTGTTAAAATACAAGAATTTGTTCAGACCCCCAATTAAAAATTACAGTTAGATTGTTTTTACTCTAACTTAGACTAAGTGTAGATCAAGAGTAAATAAGCACAATGAGCCGATAACACTACCCTAAACTATATTCATCCATTATCAACAATAAAATGAAAGCTTAAAGAGTAGGGAAGAGAGATGCAAACGCAAGATAATACCGAGAATAAAATTGAAATTGATCTACTAGAGAATAAAGTCGGAGTACACGAATAACAAAAGACCCTCCAAGCCTAATCTACCCCATGTACTTAAGCCCTCCAAGCTCCTACTACCAACTGACTTCTCAGAGTCTTATTTTATCTAGTTTTCATGATCCCGCAATTCAGCCCGATTGCATCCGCCAATGAATGGCTCTTTCCAATGCTTCCCAGCAATACCAAAATCTCACTTTACACTCAGAATGTGTGTGATAAGTATTTGGGTTAGCAACCTCTCAAAGATCTAGAAATGGAGAGGCAAGAGTTGAGGAAAACCACAAGAAAATGTATAGATGGTTGTGGGTATAATAATCTCTAACTCTCAAATATATATTTCTAGGGTTTTCTCTCTTAAAAGCACTTCTTACAATTCGTGAGTAATGAGGGTATATATAGTATGGGTAAAGAAAAGGTAAAGCAAAACACAACTTTTTGACAAACAGAAACTTTTGCGGGTCCTTCACATGTTGGCCCTTCTCGAGAGGCAGTCGCGAAAATTACAGCCTAGTATAACTCTTCATCTTCCAATTATGTGCTTCACACATGGCCTTTTCACGGATTGCTTCTCACAAGCTACTCGCAAAATCCATTGATTCAAATTTTGAAACTTGATTCTTCACCGATCTCTCACACTTATCCCTTAAAGATAAACTCACATATATACATACAAAGAAAAAATGATTGAAGAAATTACAATTAAATTTGGCACAAAATTAAAACCAACACAATATAGTTGGAAATCACAACTTTACATTATTTATTGACAATTAACTTTCTATGCTCTAAAATATTATAGAGTTTGCAGCGTTTGCTTATATTGTGAATTGTCATATATATTAGGTTTTCTCCCATTGTCAATTGTCAAAGCCAACTGATGAACTTACTTTTATTTCAGCAATACAAAAAGACTAGCATGTAATAGAACCTGAAATTACAGCAACATAAGTTGGATTTCTTCATTCTTGTAAACAATATATATCAATCTGAATGATCATAGATCAGATGTGGCGACTCAGAGCAATCTCGGATTCCGGAGCTTGAGCTGAGAGAGGATCTATAGTTCTAGGCTTTTTAACGGTCTTGTTGTTATTTTTCCCCTCAGAGGTGAAAGTTGGATTTCTGGGCTAGGGCCGCTAGACATTGTCCTGAGTGGGAATTAAGAATTCTCAAGTTTGATCCTCTTTTATTGGGAGAGTAAACAAAAACAAAACCGAAATTGAGTAACTTCTATAATGTAGACAATACCTTACCTCAATCTCCAATAACTTTAATAATTTAAAATCTTCAATCATGTTAGTATGTTACTATATATTAATCAATAACTAAATATCTTAACTCAAAGGTTTTGAGCTCCATCTACTACACTATAGATGAATTTTCAGAATATTTGAGTAGAATAGTCTAATCAAAAGCTAAGACATCACTTCTTTATGATAATAATAAATAATAAAAGTAATTACTTACGACTTCAACTAAACATCTACCTTAAAAAGATTGGTTGAGAGAGAGAGAGAGAGAGAGTTGATTAATCATAATAATTGAAAGTTCAATATGTGTGTAAAACACCCTTGAACGTTTAGACTCCCAATTACAAAATATCAATTCAAGCTTAATATCAAATAATTAAAGTGCGGAACATAAACATAAACCAATCATAGAATTGATAAACAATCTAAGCCAATTATAATCACATCCACAACAGAAAATAAAAGGCAAAGATAAATGAAGAGAGATGCAAACACAAAGACAACACGCGATGTGTTATCGAAGAGGAAATCGAAGCTCTTGGCATAAAACCTCTCCGCCGCCCTCCAAGCGGTAAATAATTTACTAAAGAATGTAGTTGGGATACATGAACAGCAGAAGACCCTCCAAGCCTAATCTACCCAATGTACCTAAACCCTCCAAGCTTCTTGCTCTAACAAGGTTGCGTCGAATGTACATTCTCACAGACGTAGGTGTGATGAGAAAAGGAGTTGGTCAATAACCTCTCAAGGATGTATCAATGGAGAGGAAGAGAGTAGAGGAATTGGTAGAGTCTCTTAGTGAAAATTGAGGATGAGGCAATCTTGTTTTTCTCTAGGGTTTCTCTCACAAAATTCTCTCTGGAAGCTCTCTTGATTTCGAGGGTATAAGAGTCTATATATAGTGGTGTGTGTTTGGAATACAAAGAGTTAGTTTTTGCCAAACAGGGTAAGTTGATGGTTTGGCCTCATGGTTTGTCCAAGTCACGAGGTAACGGCCTAGCCAGCCTGGGACTTTTGTCTCGTAGTGCGACAACTAGCATGACCCTTCACCTTCTCATATGCTTCTCACATGCACAGCATTTGGCGGCTTGCAAGCCATGAGTCAGTCGCGAGTCCTAGCCACGAGTCTCTGCTTCTTTGCACAAAGATGAGCAATTTTTCACACTCTCTTCACACACTACCCTTACATGAATCTCACTTAAATATAGAGTTACTAAGTATTAAATTATAAGCAAATTGGTACAGAATAAAGCCAACAAGATGGTTGATAAATTTCAACCTTACAATAATGATTAGGAAAGGGTAATGGAATAATTCCTTCATATTTATGGAGATTGGGGATATAATTCACATGGATATAGTAAGTCTCGCTTGGCTGCTTTAATAATAGTCTTTACATTTTCTCTTTCACTCGTAGTATGGAGTAGAAGTGGACTCTAGAGGTACTACTAATTGAGTTGAGGAATCAAACTCAAAGTTCTAAGTTCCATCTACTATGCTATAGGTGGATTTTCAGGGTGTTTCATAAAGAGAGAGTGGAATAGTCAAATTAAAAGCTAAGACATTACTTCTCTATAATTTATATATATATATATATATATATATTAATAGGTAAAACTGAAAGAAAATCCAATTAGGTTTTAAATTGAATTCTAATTGTTGTCTAATTTTGTGTCATATGTCTTATTTAAGTTTTTTTTTTTTGTTTTTTTTTTTGTTTTTTTTTTTGTTTTAGGCAAGTTAATGAAGTGCAAAAAACGAATGGTCTAATATAAATAAATCATCAAAAAATCAATAAAGAAAAAAAAAAAAAAACAAAGAGTAAACTCATGTGTATATCCAAAAGAAATTAAAAAAAAAATAATAATAAGAGAGAGAGAGAGAGAGAGAGAGAGAGAATATAATTTAAATCCTTATATATGTGTAATTGTAATTTTCTTTAATTGTGTTGTGCATATACACAAGTTATACACTAGCAATAATAATAACTTACTACTTAAATATCTTGTACTATATATAATTAGTGTGATATTTGTTTGTTTTTGGTAGTTTTGAAATTAATATGATATTAGTGTATACCTCAATAAATAAAGTTTGGCTTTAAATATATATTTAATTATCTTTTTGAACCATTATGTGATGGTTTTTAAGACTATTTATGTGTACTATTTAAACAAATTAATTATATGACTCATAAAAAAGTTATGTGACTAAAATTATATTTAAATGGCTTCTTCAGCTGCCCCATAGTAGATTGGAGAAAGAGCTCCAAATCGGTTTTGAGCCCAACATTTTCCTACGTGAATATGATGTACCTAATTTACAAATCTTGTATAATTAAATAAAAAAAAGTATTTAAGGGTGGTTTTACTTTTACCTTTTATTTATTTCCTTTGTCTTATATTATATATGAGAATCCTAGACATCATTTATTTAAATAAATTAGAATTCTAACATCTTAATATGTTATACTAGTTGTGGTTGCATCAAATAGATGTTATATCTTTTTTATTCCTTTTTTTTTATTGGTGCATATGAAAATTGCTAATATATTTTGTTCTTATAAGAAAAATTCCATTAACAAGTTTTCAAGACATTAAAAAAAAAAGTTAAAGAAATTTAAGTGTTTTATCTTTATTTTAACTTATTTTAATAATTTTTTTTTATAATTTCCTACTTCAATAAAATTTGATAAAAAAAAAAAAATTGGTCTTACAAGATATACGTGCTTTTGTCCAGTAACTTAAAGTAATTTTTATTCCTTCATTCTTATTATATTTAATTGTTTAATTTCAATTATGTAGATGAAATATTTTCTTTATTTTGTATGGTATATGGTTCTCTTTTTTCTTTTTTAAGAAACACACACATGGAAGAGAGGTTATGGCTTTCAAAAGCCATTTATTGTCCACATTGGCTAGAGAGGCTGTACCTATATACATAGCTCAATGGAATGCGGCAGCGTAAGAAAGATTCCTATCTTTTTTATTTGGGTTTTTTATTATTTTTTTATTTTTTCTGTGAGAAGATGGTAGCTAGTGTTACGTGATTGGAATCTGGAAGTGTTCCTCTTAAAGCATATGCATGTCTACATTGGTTAGAGAGGCTTTACTTATTGTAAACTTGTTATCACTAAGCAAGAAAAGAATGTCGGTAACATAAGCAAGAATCTAATCTTTGGCTTTTAAAAAAAAATTATCACTTTATTTTTGAAAGAAAAATTCAAGTTACAGGTATGTTGTTTAAGTTTAATTAATGTTACAACTTACACAACTCAATATTTTTATTATCATGTGAAAATTTTAAAAGATCAACTATTGAATTACATTTTCTTCTTATACTTTTTGTGTTTGCAAAATTTTAAAATAATCAGAAAATAATAATTATCTCATCAATAAAATATTTAGTTTTCAAATTTTTGTATTATAAAATTATATATAAGATGAATTTAAGAATTGAATTTTAAATAAAATGCTATTGATATTAAATTTGGCATGCATATTAGAAAGATACAGATCATATAATGAAATAATAGAATTATCAAAATATCATCCTTTGGTACGTAGTGTAACATGAGAAATTTTCACGTAATACTATGATTTATGAACTCTAAAGACCAAATTTTATGAAAATACAAATGCCGATAAAACATGCGTATTAATAATCTTGTTCTTATATTTGGAGATAATTTTACTTTTGCGAAATCCAAATCTTTTTGAATTAAGAAAATATATGCACTCTTATTTTGTTTTTCCTTACGAGAGATGGAGAGAGTGGAGAGAGCAGAAGCTAATGATGAAAAAAAAAAAGAAAATTAAATAGGATCAAATTAATNCTCTTAAAGCATATGCATGTCTACATTTTTTAGAGAGGCTTTACTTATTGTAAACTTGTTATCACTAAGCAAGAAAAGAATGTCGGTAACATAAGCAAGAATCTAATCTTTGGCTTTTAAAAAAAAATTATCACTTTATTTTTGAAAGAAAAATTCAAGTTACAGGTATGTTGTTTAAGTTTAATTAATGTTACAACTTACACAACTCAATATTTTTATTATCATGTGAAAATTTTAAAAGATCAACTATTGAATTACATTTTCTTCTTATACTTTTTGTGTTTGCAAAATTTTAAAATAATCAGAAAATAATAATTATCTCATCAATAAAATATTTAGTTTTCAAATTTTTGTATTATAAAATTATATATAAGATGAATTTAAGAATTGAATTTTAAATAAAATGCTATTGATATTAAATTTGGCATGCATATTAGAAAGATACAGATCATATAATGAAATAATAGAATTATCAAAATATCATCCTTTGGTACGTAGTGTAACATGAGAAATTTTCACGTAATACTATGATTTATGAACTCTAAAGACCAAATTTTATGAAAATACAAATGCCGATAAAACATGCGTATTAATAATCTTGTTCTTATATTTGGAGATAATTTTACTTTTGCGAAATCCAAATCTTTTTGAATTAAGAAAATATATGCACTCTTATTTTGTTTTTCCTTACGAGAGATGGAGAGAGTGGAGAGAGCAGAAGCTAATGATGAAAAAGAAAAAAGAAAAACTAAGAAGAAAGTACTCACAACTGTTGGTAGATGAATTCTGCGAGCATCTTGGCAGCAAAAGGGAGGCCCTGACAGTAGCCCCCACGATTTCATCCCTCAGCTTCTCTAAGTTTGAATTTTCGAACCTTATCATGGCATGGCCGTGGGGTTTATATATAGTATCAACCAACATGGCCCAATGATTATCTTTATCTTTGTTCAATATTGTAGGAGGACCCTGATGATCTGACTTTATTTCGACAAAAAATCTTCTAATGTTGGATACAAATATGGACCAGCAAGCTTCTTTGGTTAACGTAGGCTCTAGCTTAACAATATTGCCACCCGCCATATGCTCAGCCTCTTCCGGAACCCTTGTGGTAACGATAAGCGCAACAAGATTGGTGAATCGTAACCAAATGAGACCCCAATTTATATTCCTTAAGTGGTACACATCATCCAATACTACAAAGTGCCTTTCTTGGGAGAAAAAATCAGAAAAACGGTCAACATATTTTAAAATCTTAAACGTTAAAGTATCAGTATTTTCATCTTCATCCATCCAAACATCCGGTTTGCAAATCCACACCGTCTTTGGAAACTCCTTCTGCAATCTGGGTCTGCTCAACACATTTTTCACGAGCGTGGTCTTACCCACGCCACCCATACCAACAATCCCGATATTCAACAATTCTGACCTCTGATTCAGGAGCATGCTCTCAAGTTTGTCCGCCTGCTCTTGAAACCCAATGTTCTGATCCATATCATTAATTTCAGGATACGTATGTCGAAGTGTGATGAAATTTGTGTAATCAATTCCAACCGATTTTTCTTCATTCCATGTCTCTCGTAAAAAATTTTCAAACTCAGCATTGACAGTGTTCAATCGCCTCTTCATTTTCCTGAAAAATATTAGGTCCAGAAGAAGAGCGATGAACTGTAACAAGTTCTTGTTTCGCCGCTTGCTCTTTTTCAGTGCAAAAATTCGGCACTCGGCCAATAAGTCATTGAGCTGATAAAGCCATTTCAGGGTGTTGTCGACACTGAGCGAGCATAAACTTGCCAAACTTACGTTCTCTATTCGTATTTTGATTTCTAGAAAGTAGGAAATGAGAGGGAAGCTAGTAGATAATTCTGACTCTGCCTCTTTAAGAGAGTTCAAGAATTTTTCCCAGAGGACGAAGGCGATATCTTCAGCCATGTCAAAGCCTTCCCACCAAAGAGAGCACGTTCTTGAGAATGAGAGGAACAAAATACTCTGGTGCTTTGCTTCAACCAATGTTTTCACTTTTCATTAACGAGAGAACAGCAAGACTAGGTGCTTTGCTTCAACCAACACCAAAAAGATTGAAAAAATTAGAGCAAATTAATTACATTTTGTCCACTTGTAATATGTCTAAAAAATATTTTGCATATTTATAGTTTAAAAATTGGCACTTTATTTATTTGAAGTAAATTTCATTTATCTTCTGTTACCTATCTCTTTTAAAAGTAAAGGTAAATTTATATTTTTGCTATTTTTTTATATCTTTCTTCTCCCAAAACATAAAAAACTAAAAAAGTCTAGAAAAAAAAATCTAGAAGTTAGGTTTTATAAAATCCAGTTTTTCTATATCTATCAAAATGCTTCTCCTTTTCTGGCGCAGTGGTCTTTCTTGATTGAGATGATCTTGTACGATGGAATTGTTTATGATGTTTTGAACCTAATTATCATCAGAAATAAATGTGAATAAGAATTTCTAATATTCTAAAAGTAGGAAAATCCAGAAATTCTACCTCCCTTAATCCGGTCATCCCATACTTCCATTAGAAGACAATGTCTTCTTCTTTTTCTTCATTTCTCTCACAAGTCTTGCTGATGTACCTCGTTTATGCTTCTCAGCCAGCACTTTTATTCTTTCTGATTCATTACTCCAATGCTAAAAAGGTGGACAAGAAAACATTAAGTAGGCCAACCTCTGGAAAAGTCCTTACCCAATAGTACTGTCATTCCATTATTTGTCTAAAAGTTTTCATCTTATAGAGGTTACGGCCCTTAACAAGCAAAGGAAAAAGCGGAGGTAATCTGTTAATACCCTTGCTCCCGAGAACCTCAACCTTGTAATCAGAAGCATTGATTGGATGCATAAAGGCAGTCCCACTTAAAACTATCACTTCTGCTCAAAAAAAAGTCAAAAAAATTAACCCAAAAAAAAAAAAAAAACTTACATAAAAAATAGTGGCCCAGGTTTTCAACTATTCATATATTCCTTGAGTCACTTACATAAAAAAAAAATATATATATATATATATATAAACAAAAATTATTTATTGTCTTATATTATAATAAGTTAAAAATATTTTTTTGCTTATTTAAATTAATATACATACATACATTATTGACTATGGCACTATTTGAAATATTAAAAGGCAAGAGATTAATTAAATATTATAATAAAAGTATGATTTATATATATATATAGCAGTAAAACATGAAACTAAAAATATTTGATCATTTCATTTTTGTATATAATGAAACACATTAATAAAATAAACAATTATAATTTCGATAAAAGGAATGATGCGGGAGACATTATATAAATTTTTTAAATGTTTATTATAAAAATAAAAATAAAAACATGTATTTTTTTATAATATTTTTGTTTCATATGATAAAAGAGGGTTTTCTTAATATATAAAATAAAATAAAAATTGTATGTATGTGTAATATATGATTATAATTGACATATTTACTAACTTAAGACGTGTTGTATAGATTAATTATTAAAATAATTGATATATTTTCGAAAGAAATATAATCTCTTTTTTTCTTTTTTCTTTTTTTCTTTTTTTCTGTTTCTCTATGCCTCGTTTTATGATGCTTTCCTTGCAAAGAATTGGTTTGCCATTATGTTTTGGAGAGGAGATTTTTTTTTTTTTTTTTTTGATACCATTTCAAGAAAGATCGAGTTTACAAAAAGGTCTAGTTGACCATACAGCATTGGATTGGCATGTTAGTCGCCAATTTAGCTAGGTTACCGACATTACTAATTACAATCCTTGGGACATACATTGAGTTAGGTTAAAACATTTTGTGCTAAATGAGACCAGTCTGCCAAAAATATCCTCTCCTGCCAGCTGGGAGTACATCTCCTGTTGGTGACTTGAACAGATCTCCTACTATCACAGAGGAACAAAAAATGATCGTAACCGAAGTCCCTAGCTTTGATAGCTGCCTTGAGCATTGCTTCCTGGATGGTAACTGGTAATGATTTTGCTGTACAACTTGATATTCCCTGCATTATGATATCTCCTTGCATGTTTTTGGCTTCATAGGCAAACCTAGATCTATTGAATTTCTTCACTCTAGCTCCAGCAACTTTGATGATGAGCTGCCAAGGTCCTTCAAGTTTCTGAGCACTCCTATTCTGATCTGTAATTCTATGGGAGGATGCAGAGCAGCTACTATAAGCTTCTTTGTACCTGCATTATGCCCAGACTCTGGCTCCATCATCCAGTCTCAGCATAAAGCCTGCTATCAGTGGAGACCAAGGATCCATTCGAACCCTTAGTCACATAAACCTAATGTTGCGTGGTGGACTATCTTCTAAATCCACTCTTTCAAAAATACCCATAATCTGCCCCATTTTCTCAGCGAGGTCCGGGTACTGATATTCCAAAGGGAGGCCATGAAGTTGGACCCACAGTGAGACATAGCTGAGTTGTAGCTTCCCAAGAACCAGATTTGGCCTCCATTTTTCTAGAACAAAGAGAGCTCCATCAACAAACCAAGGACCTTCATTACAGGCACGGATAAGATCATCCATGTGCTCGAAGTGGAGTTTATAGAAGTAGGAGCCTCTGCCAACAATTGAAACCGAGCCTCTGATATGCCATGTAGAGCTAATAATGTGTTGAAGATACCAACAGAGAATTTCCTATAGTCCAAAATGAAGCCTATAGCACAGTTGCTCCAAAACTCCCTCCGATTAGAAAGATCAGATGGATCAGCTTCAACAATGGGACCATACCGTGCAAAAGGGACCTCGTCTTCATCACTGGACCGAGACTTTGACTCGATTTCATCAGCAAATTAAAGGTTCTGAGCTGTTATCAGAGTCGCTACTTTCGGTCCAACCATATTCCTAGCAATGAAAATATCATCCATGTAAGACAAAGAAGCTCGGCCGGTGCATGCAAGGAATATTCAGAAAAGGAAAGAAAGGAGGGACCACAAAGAAATCCAAAAAGAACAAAGAGATGAGAAGAGTAAGAGTCAACTGGGAAAAGAACAAATGAGGTGGCCCATGATTGCTAAGGATCAGATGGTAGGCCACGCTTCAAACATGCACAAAACTAAAGATCAGATGGTAGGAAACGAGAAGAAATTAAAAGGGGGTAGTTGGTAGTTGAAGGAAATGACATGTAATGGTACAAGACTAAAGAAAAAATGACTACAGAAACTAAAAGGGCATCTAGTCAGAATGTAGAGCAATTGGGACAGAAACACTGCTCTGCCACTAGAAATATTTTCAGTCCAACTCTGAAGTTCTTTAATATTTTCCTAAAACTTTTCGTGCAATATGAAATCTTCGTGTACTTGATAAATATCAATGGTAAAAGGAAATCCACCAACCCCCACTAACAATGGTGGTTCATTAAGATATCCAATTTATTGATGACAATTATAATACGAAACAAATGTAACAAGACCTAAAATTCGTCTTCTAATGGTTTGAAAAATCATTTTCAACAAATTAATGAAATGGTTAACTGTGGATGAGTTGGTTGTAGAGGAGTGTGGTGGTGGTAATGGTGGTGTTGTGTTTTCTTTATTACAAGCCATGAGCTCTAGTAACATTGAAGGTCCCAATAGTGTGGATTGTAATCTCGTTAGAGTGTGGATGATCACCAACACAAAAACACATAGAAAATAATTTAATGCTCTGAATGAATGAAGAGTCCTGGTATTTATAAAATAATCCAACTTTCCATTTTGTTGTAGTTCATATGAATATATCTAAGAACATTCACATCAACTCGTTTATAAATTTTTCCATTTTATACATTCAAAACTTATTTTTTCTATTTTACACACTTAATTTTACAAGACATTCACATCAATCTGTCTATTATACACATTTATTCAAATAAAATATTCACTCTTCTCAATTTTTTATTATTTCTCTCAACTACCTATGCGCGCTCCCTCTCTTAATAGATCACCTCTCTCTCTCTTCTCATTTTTTTCTTAACAGTCTCTCTCTCTCTTCTCTCTCTCTCTCTCTCTCTCTCTCTCTCTCTCTCTCTCTCTCTCTCTCTCAAAAAACTACCAACCCAGATAAGTTCTTCACCGGATCCAGAACCTTTCTTCACTAGCCGATCCACAAACCAAGCTCCGGCGACCAGATCGTGTCTTCACCGGCTGATCCACGAACCAAGCTCCGGCGACCCAGAACCAAGCCCCGGCAATCCAGATCGCGTCTTCACCGGCCGATCCACGAACCAAGCTCTAGCGACCTAAAACCAAGCCCCGATGACCTAGATCGTGTCTTCACTAGCCAATCCACGAACCAAATCGCGTCTTCACTGGCCGATCCATGAACCAAGCTCTAGTGACCCAGAACCAAGCCCCGGCGACCCAGATCATGTCTTCACCGGCCGATCCACGAACCAAGCTCCAGCAACCCACGAACCAAGCTCCGATCTCTCTCTCTTTTGGTTTGTCTATGTGGGTTTGTTTGTGTGTGGGTGTGTTTTTGTGTTGATATGTGTTTGTGTGTGGGTGTGTGGGTGTGTTTGTGTGCATCTAAGGAAAAGAAAATGAGGAGCTAAGGACGTTGTGCACGGAATGGAGAGAGAAAAATTGGTGCGAACGGAAATTAGTAAAATAATATATACACGAGCTACAGTACCCGTGAAAATATACACGATTACTGTAGCTCATGGAAATATATACATGGTTTTAGACATTTTTACACCCACTGATGTGGGTAGTTTTTTGCTCAAAATGTGTAAAATTTGCATTGTAGATCTATTTTAAATGATTTTAGATGAGCAGATGTGAATGCTCTAATATTGTAAACAAGTTTTATTGTGTACTATTATGTATTTAGAGTAATAAACTTTATGTTATTTTATATTTTAATAGATGAACTTTTGCTATACATTGCAATATTATCATTGGAAAATTAAAAGAATTACTAGTAAACATAAACATTAACATCCTCTCTATATAAACATACACATAAACCTAAACATTTTATTTATCATTGGAAAAATTAGGTTGAGTAACATTGCATATGAGAAATTTATAAACCTTTTTTTTTTTTTTTAATTTTAGTATATGTGCAAAATTGATAAATGTTATCAAATAATTTTGTGAAATCATGTGATGTGAAATTTTCCACATGCACATATAATTCCATCATGTCCTTATTCATTCTTTATTCCATTTTGAAATGTCCAAAAACATGATTTTCTTTGAAAATAAAATAAAAACAAAGTTTTTTTACTAGAATAAAAAAAATAGAAAATATTTGATAATATATGACTAAGCATAAAGTTGTCAAAACTAACCAAACTTCTAAATAGTTTTGGTATGAAATAATTATACACATATCGTTGTACAAATATTTTTGGCTATAGTCATACTATATATTTATACATCGTTGTACAAATGCGAGAACCCATGAATCAGAAATCTATTAGTGCAAGATGATTCCATTCTTAGAAGATAGGTTAGCAACAATAACACACAACTTCAATTAAAAAAATAAAAGTCTCTTACTTGTGGAAACAAGAATATACCTCTAAGTAAGCATAGAGATGGCACAGTAGCATTGTAAAATGTTGTCAAGCAGTTTAGTGCCCATATAGATACAATATGAAATTTGAAGTTTTAAGGGAATTGTTTTATATCTAAGCACAAAGGAACAATGCCTGAAGGCAAATATCTCAAAATCACCTTCAGATCATCTCATCATTTAGTGCAGTGGGCTTCAGTTTAGTAGGGTCTGCATTTTGGTTCTAACCCTAACTTGTTTCCTGATTCGTGTACTCATCGAATATTAGTAAGTAAAAAGGTTGCAAAGATTTAACAAGATTTCAACGAGGCCAATAAAACTTTTAATTTTAATGGAATCGACACTAATGCTAAACATCAATTATCAAACTCACATTCTTATCATCTACTTGGTGTCCCTCCAAAATATCTAATAAATAATAGTTATACACGTATCGTTGTACAAATATTTTGGCTAGAGTCATATTATATATTTATACAATCAATTTAATAATTTTTCCCCTGTAAAACAATTTGATGTATGGATTGTCATAGTAAAGGGTTAGGTGAAGTATCTGACTAAACTACGTGATTTATTGTTTGACCAGGGATGCTCGAACAAGTTTGGAGTCCTTGTCTACATATAAGTACACACATTTGTTCTTGTCTATTCTCATGTTATATCCAGACATCTGTGGTGTAAGCCTTGAAATCAACCTTATAGATCAATTCTCATCTTCTCTCTCTCTCTCTCATGCATTAGAGTTTTCAGAAGAAAGAAAATTCAAATATTACAAAAAATAAAGTTCAATTTATACTCTAAAGAATTTAAAATCTTTTATAGGTAAATCATGCTACAAAACTATCAATTTGCATTTAATTATTTATAATATATTAATGTTGTTTGAAATTCGTTAATGAATTGAACAACAATAAATTAAGCATAAACATGTACATAAACATAAATATTTATTTCAAACATATAAAAAATATTAATTAAGTTTATACAATACTATTCATCATTCGTCATTATCGCACACATCATCCAATCCTTCAAGTGAAAAGTTTGTAAAGATTTAACAAGAGTTTAGTGAGGCCAATAAAACTTTTAATTTTAATGGCATTTACACTGATGCTAAACTTATCAACTATCATACTCACATTCTTGTCCTTTACTTCTTATCCTTCCAAAATATCCAATAAGTAGTAGTCATAAACATATTGTTGTACAAATATTTTGGCTATAGTCATATTATATATTTATACAATCAATTTTATAATTGTTTTCCTTGTAAAATAATTTGATGTCAGGATTGTCATAGTAAAGGATTAGTTGAAGCATCTAGTTGAATTACGCAGTTTATGGTTTGACAAAGGATGTCCGAACAAATTTGGATTACTTGTATTCATAAAAAATATGCATAATTTAAAATAATTCAAAGACCTGCATCATGTAAGTTTGAGAAAGTTGTAAGGTGCAATGAGTAGAGAAGAAACTTCTAATTCTGTCAATGTGAATTAGCTACATTTAAAATTACCTTTTTTTTTTTTTCTATTCTTCTCACACTTTCAAAAATCTTATTAAGTATCTCTTTGTTTGATTTTTGAATACCCTTACAAACACAAAATGTCATTGAGCAGCATTTAGAAATTCACCCAGTGAAAGATTTTTAAAATTCTGTAATTTGAAAAATTAAATTGAAATCTTACAAACATGAGAATGTACTTAGTGTTCTCATGCCATATGCAGACATTTGTGGTGTAAGCCTTAACATCAACCTTATAGATCAATTTGGAAGAATAATACACACACATATATATATTATTCTTAAATCTCTCTCTCTCTCTCTCTCTCTCTCTCTCTCTCTCTCTCTCTCTCTCTCTCACACACACACACAATCTCTCTCTCTCTCTCTCTCTCTCTCTCTCTCTCTCTCTCTCTCTCTCTCTCTCAAACACACATACACACACATTTTAGAGTTTTCAAAAAACGAAATGCAAGTATTACAAAAAATTAAGTTCGATTTATTCTCTAAAGAATATTAAATCTTTAACAGGTAACATCAAGTTATAAAACAATCAACTTGTATTTAAGTATTTGTAATTTATTAATGTTCTTTGTAATTCATTAATGAATTTTTTTAAAAAAAAAAATTAAGCATGAAACTTGTACATAAACATTAACTTTAGTTTTAAACTTATTAAAAAAATTAGATAAGTTTATACAATACCATTCACCATTCTCTCACATATCATCCAATAATATCAAGTAAAAAGGTTGTAAAAATTTTTACAAGAGTTCAGCGATGCTGACAAAATTTTTAATTTTAATGGCATCTAGGCTGATGCTAAACTTATCTATTATCAAACTCATAATCTTTTCCTCTACTTGTAGTGCCTCCAAAATATTCGACAAGCAAATCTAGTAATCCACACCCTTCTCGAAAACTCCATCTACATTCTAAGGCTATCGAACACATTTTTCACTAGCGTGGATTTTCCCACACCACCCATTCCAACAATCCCGACTATTGCAAATCCTAGGCTATGGTTCAAGAGCATGCTATCAAGTTTGCCTGCTTGCTCTTCAAACCAAATGATTTTATCCATTTCAGTAATGCTAAGTGACGTATAATTGAAATTTGTGATTTGAAACATTTGGAATTAAAATTTTGCTAAGATTATTGGAGACAAAGTTCAATTTCTTCTTCATCTTCCTTAAAAATATTTTTTCCCGAAGAATAGCGATGAAGTGTAAAAAATTATTGTTGCGCCGCTTGCACTTATTCCTCGCGCAAATTCAGTAGTTGGCCAATAAGTCATTGAGGTCGTATTGCCATTTGAGGGTGTTGGTGATACCCATGACTCTGAATATATATATTTATATATATATATATATGTCAGCTGAGTTCGTCTCCATTTGTTTTTCAATTTCTTTAAAGTGGGCAATGAGAGGGAAGCCAGCAGATAATATATTTAGTATATATTATTTTTCAATTTTTAGTTGTGTTTTCAAGCCAAATATATAAGTTCTTCTAATATATATATATATATATATATACTTAATGCAGTGGACAATGTTTCTTTTATTCCTTCAGTAACTTACTTAAAAAAATATATGCATATAACAAAAAGTATTTATTGTCTAATGTTATAAATTAAAAATATTTTTTGTCTATTTAAATTAATATATATATATATATATATATGTACGTATGGGTAAGATTTAGGTACAGTACTTAGTTGCTATTCTTTAGATTCTCCTATTAAAATTTTGTCATATGAGTTTTTTCTCATAAGATGGAAGTATATTTTTTAATTAATTAGTCACATGGTTGAATCTTAAGAGGAGAACTTAAGGAACAATACCTAAAGTACAATACTTAAGTATTGTCTTATACATATTGTATTATGGCAATAATATCTAATCATTCAAAATATATAAATTATTAAAAGATTAAAGATTATATAAAAAATGTGACATTTTTTAATATATATATATATATATATAGTATAACATGAAACTAAAAATATTGATTTTGATCGTTTCATCTTTGTATATATTGAAACCAATAAAATAATAAACAATTATACTTTCGAGAAAATTGTTGAAGTTACATCGAGTGAATGTAATTGTGTACAAGTATGTTATGGGAAACATTATATAAATTTTTTACACGTTTATTATAGAAAACATGTATTTTTTATAATTTTTTGTGTGGTAAATCAGATTAAAAAAGAAAAGAAAAGAAAAGAAATTGTTCTATGCGTTATAGATGATATAATACATGCATTTACTAACACGAGACATGTGTTGTGCCGATTAATTATTAAAATAATTATATACTCTCCTTAGAAAGATGATCTCTTTGTTCTCTCTTTCTCTATTCCTCATTGTTGTTGGCTGATGCCTCACAAAGAATTGGTTTGCCACTTTGTTTTGGAAGAGGAGAGTTGATAACAAACTAATTAGAGCCTAAGACCTTGAAGAGGTCAAACAAGAATAGTAAAGGTGTTTTTTTTTCCTCTCTTTTCTTTTAATGCAAGAATAGTAAAATTGATTGCGAAGAATCAGTACTCTCTTAATCAATCAAATGTCCATGTAAATAAGTTAAATCATAAGTTTCTCAACCCAAAAAAAAAAAAAAAATACAGAATGGATAATTGTCTCATGTTACTTAAGATAGCATATTGTGTGTAGTATAAGTTATTTCTTACTAGTTGCCACGGCTTTTAAGTGGAGTTTGTAGTATGCTTTTGTGTTAGAATCTCTTTCTCTCTTTGTTTTGTGTGTGTTTGTTTCTTATAAAAAAAATTATTAAAAAAAAAAAGCTAAATCATCAATAACTTCCTTTATTTTTAATATTTATCCAAATTCCCATGAAGATGAAAATTTGACATAAATCTTACAATTTTTTCAGGGGAAATCAACCCACCTAAAGTTGACACTTCTCTAGTGCATTTATAATTAGTGTGTTCTAGTTGATTGAATTTAAGAAGTAAGACGAATTTCAAAATACCAGCTCAGCATAATAAAGTGCATCCATGAGTATAGAAAAATTAACTTTGGCATCAACCCAGATTTATGCACATATGCATGGTCTAGATATTTAGAAAAATGTAAATAAATTTTACATAGAAGCATAGACTATGTGTTCAATTATTAGCTACATCATGTTCAAATGCACGCATCCAAATGTTGCTTTGAACATAAGGCAATGGTGTCAAATCTATTTCCTACCAATCCAGGTTCAAAAAACATGGACATGTATAGAGAGTTTTATTATGTGCAAACATTTATGGGAAATAAATAAGTTACTCGTTTGAATTGAGTATTAATATGGCAAGTTGGCAATCGTCAGGTACTTTAGCTCTCCATGACTTTCTGTAGTTGATGCTAACTGGACAGGTTGCCTTGGCATTAGGGCTTTCTTGGGCCCTCTACTTGATCTTGTTGAGTGCTAAGAAACTACCTTCGATGTCTCTTTCAAGTGTTGATTCTAAGTAAGATATTTCTTAATTAGTAGCAACAAAAGGAAAAAGAAAAGGAAAGGTATCACTTTACTTACGAGCCTTATGTTCCTACCTCCATGTTTGTCTCTCATTAATATAAAAAACCTCAACACTACCTTCATGGCTTCCAACCCGATTTTCCATGCTTGTAACAAGCACAATGAGCTTGATTATCACTTTACTCGTGTACTTATCCGATCTAACCATCTTGTTTAGTTTTTTTCCCTTTGCCAATCAAAAACTATATATCTCTTCACTAAAAGTCTTCACAAGATTATTATGAGATTCTGCATTAAATTTGCAAAGGAGTGTTAGGCAGCCCCTTGATTGATTCTATGTTACATTATATTTAAGCTATTATGTTACATATAATTAGGCTCTCATTTTGTTAGAATAAAAAAAAGGAAGCAAAATCATCATATGGGAATAGACTATCAATCGATAGTTAGAATGACTTCAGAGACAATCTAGTTGTAATATGAAGTTATTTTGATCGGTACTTAGGGCCGACGACCCTATCACTAAGCCAATTAGGTAATCGCTTAAGACCCCCAAGTGAAACAAGGTCCTCAAATTTTAACCAATAGGGATATTTCTAGACTATAAGAGTATTAATTAGGACTCAAATATTAGTTAATAGATAAAAAATTTAAAAAAAAAAAAAGTAATGTAATGGATAGTTGGACACACCAAAACATTAAAATAATTACATAACATTCCTAAATTAATTAAAATGTTAACGCACACATGGCTTTTGATGGAGTTATGGTGTGCCTCACTCTCCCTTAATAGTTAGCATGACTTTTGAGTGAAGTTCTGATGTACATTTATGTTAAAACCTCTTTTCCTCTCTCTTGTGTGTGCGTGTGTTTGTTTCTCAAAAAAAAATATCTCTAATTTAATTTTCATTTTTTTGCTATGCTAATTTAGGAATACTGCGAAATTTTAGTGTTCCTAGCATTACTAAAAAGATATTGTTTAGAGTAATGATACGTATACAATATTTTTATAATAAATCTTAAGTAACAATCTATTATTGAAAAGCAAAAATATGATGTCAGTGGTGAGCCTAAATTAGAACCAAAAACAGATTACCACCTTAGATTCGTTGTGAAATTGTTGTGAAAATATTATGGATGTAGCATTAGTCAATTGTTTATCAAAGACAAAACATAAAAATAGGAAGGAAAAAAAAATCAACAAACCATAGGTATACCACTGTCCACTCATTTCTTTGTTTAAAAAAATAATCTTTGTAGATTTATATATATACCCGTTGTTAACAAAAAAAACATGAAATTTTGTGAAAAATTAATTAAGTCTGAAAATGATTCTCTAGATAATTTGTTACTAGCAATGAACATAATATAATAATAAAAAGAAAATGTAAAATATAAAAAGAAAATAATTTTTTTTTCAAAAAAAGTTTTAAAAAATTTACATAAACAACTAAACATTAACAAGAAATTCATTATAAAGAAAAATAAAAATTTATGAATCTAAACAAATTATAAGAATAGATTTCAAGTAAAAATATATATTATTGAATTAAATTTAAATATATAAAATGCCTTAATTTAAATATCACCTTAGGGCTTAGGTCCCAAAAATCCCTTGAGTAGCCCTAGTTGGCCTTAGTACCAAAATTCATTGGTGGCTCTACTTGTATGCAAGACCACCCTCACTTGTCAAAAAAAAAAAATTATATATGAAAAAAAAAATTATATAAAAAATTATTTTAAATTAATATGAGAACTGGTTAGGAATGGGCCCCACTACCCCAGCCAGGTTCTGTTCCAAAAAAAAGTCATTTTATTTGAAGGGTAAGACTTCGGTATAGTACTTCTGTGCTGTTTCATAGGTGAAATTCTTTAAAATTCTGTCATGTGAATTTTTTCTCATGGGAAAGAAGTATATTTTTTAGTTAAGTTCTCACATAACTGAATTTTAAGAGAGGAACTAAGGAACATAAGGTACTAAGTTACTATACCTAGGTTGGTTTATAACAATGATTTTTCGACCTTGCTAGATGAAACTCTTTCAGTGATAAAAATAAATAAATAAATAAAAATAAAAAACTAGAAAGGCACATGATTAACAAAATGCCTTTCTGTAGCCAACACCGTTAAGTGACACCAATTTGTGTAAAAAGGTTTCCAAACCTACTTCAGATCCAAGATTCAATCCAATTCGTGGTGCCCCAAAATACTCAAAACAACCTGTAAGTTTGTAAGGCCTCAACCCAAACTCCCTAGTCCACTTAGATAGGCTATTATAAACCTTAGCCCAACTCCAATCACAGGCCCGAAATACAATCCAATTGGAAGTCCCATTTGGAGCCCAACTCAAGATAAAATTCCTAACCTGAATCTGGACCTAAAACGTGACACTGACCTAAGATTCAAAAGCGAATTGGGCCAACTTGGGATAAAATCATAAAATGACTTTCTGTCATTTGAATGATTAGTCATATAGTTTGTTTTATATATTTTGTTTCACGTAAGTGTGCTTTTATTTTAACGTTTTGGTGTGTTTATATTTTCAAGACAATATTTGTAACTTTTTTGTACTTGGTTTGCTTATATTATATTAGTGAGTTTGGTTTGTTTATAAATTGTAGTTTGTTATCATATTGTAATACATTTCTTGGAATTTTATATTTTAGTTAAAATGACCATTAAAATCTTGTTTGATTCTTCCAGTAATGAATTACTCAATGGCATTAATTTTCGATCATGGAAGTGTCATTATATTATAGGTAAATTTCTATTTGCCATGTGGCATTGTTTGTCCACATCATTCTAAAAAGATAAAATATAACGCCATTTGTCATCATCGTGTGCATCAACAAGTTGTGGGATCTAAATTTTATGTTATACTAGCCATGCTTCCACGTGATGTGTAGATAATGTTTTGAACTGTTATATGAAAAACTTATATATA
This sequence comes from Quercus suber, assembly GCF_002906115.3. Taxonomy (NCBI): domain Eukaryota; kingdom Viridiplantae; phylum Streptophyta; class Magnoliopsida; order Fagales; family Fagaceae; genus Quercus; species Quercus suber. The sequence continues at coordinate 192,834 of NW_027069839.1, forward strand.
ATATTCAAAATATTTTAAAGTAATAACATGAAGTAATGTTGCAATAACATGAAGATATTTTTGTTAAATTAATGATGTAATACAAAATTAAGGGAGTCAAGAATTTAAACTATAGAGAGAAAAGTTACATGAATTAGAAATTAGTTATTATGTGGTGTAATATCTTCTTTAAAATAAAAAAATAAAAAAAAAAAATTGGTCTGTCGGTTGTTTTGTGATTGGCACATTATCATTGTATTGCTTGAAGTAATCACAATTCATTCAATCTATAATCATTTCCATGTAACCCATCAATCATTATCATACCGAAACCTTAATAAACTCAAACACCCACTTAATCATCTCCAACCATAAAACCATTACCAACTACCAAATCCACCATAACCCAAACGCCATACCCAAATCCTAAGAGCCCTAAAGAATAAATTTATCATTTGAATCATCAAGGAACCCTAATATGGTATAAAAGACACCAACATTTTAGTCCCTACACAAGATATAATGGAGTAACTAAAGTAAACATGTTTTGTAACAACTACACTTGATGGGGTATAATATTTCACAACAAATTTATGATATATTCTTTTTTGCTTAAAATTGTCATGATGTTAATTGAGTAATAGTGTCTTGTTATCTATACTAGTGTGTAATTCTGTGCATATACACGGATACATTTGAAAACAATCATACTTACATATATATATATATATATATATATGATTTAGAATCTAATTGGATCTAGATTCTTTTATTTTTGCACTCAATAATTCACTTGTCAAAAAAATTAAAAAAATTAGATGGGACACATGACACAAAATTGAACTCTAATTAAGATTCAATTTAAAATCTAATTGAATTTAGACTATTTGATTTTTGTACCCAATAATTGCTTTAATAGACTCAGGTACTGACATGAATGTTATTAGGAAAGATTAATTCAGGTGGCTACTAGATTAATTAAGCATAAATTACCTAATGAGACATATGATCTTTCTTCCAAGTTATTTAAATTATTTTACGGAAACAAAAAAGAAATTAAAACTAATGTAACTAACGTACCTTTTTACTTCCATCCTACCTTTTATTCCAAAAGAAATTAGTTTCCCCTATAAGATTACTATCTTACAGGATGCTAATAAAAAAGGAATCTAAAAACTAAGAGAAGTTTGTCATTTTTAGAGACAGAAATATCACTTGCTCACCAATTGACAGAAAAAGACATAAAAAAGGAAAAACAAGACATAGAGATAGAGATTCGTCTAGAGACAGAGATTTGTTCTTATTTCCCTGTTGCTCTTCTACATAGATACCAACATATAATCCAAATAATAGTCCAACCACTCTATGAAAAGAATCCAAGAAAAAAAGACAGAAACTATGCTTATGAAGATTCAATANAAAGGTGAATTTAAAACTTTCATTTTTTCATAGAGGTCAAAAAAACTATCATTTTTCCTTTCTACTTTAGTATATGTCGTAGATCTTTCATCATTTTCTATAGATTCTAATTTTTTATTAATTATGTCTAAGAAGCTATGTCTATTAGTCTGTCGGTTGATTTTATCTCCTGTTAATATACTCCAATTTTTTGCATTATTATTATAATTATAATTATAGTCATCCATATTACTGTCAGAATCAGAATCTGTTTCATAATCCATATTATTATTAATGACTATTGAGATAAATTTCTTTATTAAATTAGATTATTTCAAATTAAATTGTTTAGATTATTTCACAACATGTTATGAAAATGTTATGGACATAATATTTTTCATATGTGTGTATTAAATTTTCATTTTAAGTTATTATTAACATCAGGATACGATTAAAAAAAAAAACACTTTGGACAAATTGAATGGTAAAAGTCTTCTAAAAATCCGGATTGATATGTGATGACTAATAAGTGAAGGATCTTGGATTAAGTTTTTGGATGAATATTAGTTTTATTAATGACTATTAAGAAAATTTTCTTTATTAAATTAGATTATTTCAAATTAAATTGTTTAGAATATTCTATATAGCCCATAAGACATAGATTTTTGTATTTATCTCCAAAAATGTGACAAATTCTTCGGTACTTTTGTTGCATTTAAAAAAAAAAAAAAAAAAATTTATACACGTACTATGCATGTAACGTTCTTTCTCTATTTCCTTAGTTTTTTGCCAATTTTTCTAAATTCACTTTTCTTTAATGATACCGAATTATAGATGTACGTACATTTACCATATTATACACTTACTATATATTACTAACTATGGAAAGTTAGATTATTCTATAAATATCAGGACTTCTTATTCATTTAAAACATTAAATTATTTTCACTGTATTGTTGTGTCGATGATCTCACCCTAACGGGCATCCATACCATTGGAACCTTCAATAGTGGTAGAGCCCATGGCTTGTAAGAAAGAGATTATATCACCACGGTACCACTATCATCATCATCATCATCATCATCATCACTACAACCACCCTCCTTTTCCACCAACCCATCGACAATCACTCATTCCATTAATTTGTTGAACATGTTTTTTCAAACCATTAGAGGACAAATTTTATGACTGGTTACTTCTGTTTCATATTACAATTATCATCAACAGATTGTATATCCTAAAGAACTACCATTGTGAGTGGGGGTTGGTGTAGTGCCTTTTACCTATAATATTTACGAAGTACACAAAGATTTCATATTGCACGAGAAATTTTGGGAAAATATTGAAGAACTTCATGGTCAAACTAAAAATATTTCTGACGAGGCAGAGACTGAGATCATAAAATAAGAACAAGAAAAATTCAAATTTTTGATTGAATCAGACCCCAAACAATTTAACAAGATCTACTTGAAATTTAAGATTACATCGTGGGGGGGTAAGGTATAAGAGTCTAATGATCAAAAGGATGGAGAAGTTTCAAGTCTTGGTGAATATTTGCTGCAAAAATGGGAAATAAAGAAGAACACAGGAAAACAAAATAATTAAAAAAATAGACATTTTTTCTTTCTTCTTTAGTATATATCGTAGATCTTTCATCATTTTCTAAAGATTCTAATTTTTTATTAATTATATCTAAGAAGCTATTACTGTGTCTATTAGTCTGTCGGTTTCTCTTTCTAAGCAATTAATAATTACTGGCAGAATTTATTACTAACCACTGATATATCAATAAGTATGATAGATAATTCAAAAGCAACTGACAGAGCTATATCTATAATATATAAAGACAAAGAAAAAGACGAACTAAAGAAAGAAACTAGTCAAATAGGAATTATGCATGAAGAAAGTAAAAGACAAAAGACTAATAACATGAAAGATGACCCTGCTTATGAAAGAATAACACGTATAAAAGAAGGAATGGTAAAAGAAATGATAAAAACAATAGAAAGACAAGATAGTAAAAAGTTAGAAGAAGATGTAGGGAAAGTTATAAGAAACGATAAGATAGAAAAAGTCAATAATGGTTGGAAAACTAATAATAACAGTCCAAAAGAAGTGGTGGAAAAGCAAAAAGAAGAAGCTAGTTCAGTACAAATTATATGTAAGAGGCTAGAAATAGAAAGAGACATAGAAAGACAAAATAGCATAATAGAAGAGGTTATACGTACAAAGCTAGAGCAAAAAGAAGAAATAAAAAGAGATAGAGAAATACTCAACAAAAGTAGGAAAAATAAAAATAATAGTTTAAAAGAGGTAATTGATGAAAGACTAAAATTAATTGAGAAATCTATGATAGATAACAGTTTGGCAGAATTAAAAAGAAAGATGGAAATCTTAAATTCACCTTTAGATACAGACAGGGAAAAACAAATAGCAGTTTTAAATACTACAATTTTAAATACTACTGAGTCACCAGATAATGAGAAAACTGACAGATATGTTAAACATATTATTTGTCATAAATGTAAAAAATATGGACATACTAAAAAACAATGTGCTAGACAGAGTAAAATTGCTAAACAAATTAGTAAATTAGAATTTGAAAAAGATACAATAGATGAATTAATGGAAATATTTAATATTAGTCAAAAAGAGATAGATTGAGTAAAGAAAAAGGAAGAACTAAAATCAACCAACCCATTTAAAGTTAATAAAAGAAAAAGAAAACAAAAAGACATAATAATGAAATTGATAGATAATCTACCTAATCAAGACAAAAAAGACTATTTACTAAGTCTAAAAGAATCTATAGACATACCTATTGCCTGTATTAGATGTAAGAAATATGGACACCATGTTACAGAATGTAGAAAACAAGAAAAAGCCAAAAAAGAAAAAGACAAGCAAGAAAAGATAGAAAAGAAAAAAGATAACGAAGAGATAGAATCAGTAACTTTACAAGATTTAATGACAGAAGCGAAAATACTCAAACAAGAAATTAAAGATATTAAAGAAGATAATCACATATATATAAATGAAGGGAATATTGCAGAAATAATAAATTTAAAAGAATTATCTAAACCCCCACCTTTATTAGAAAAAGACAATGGTAATAAACAAAATTTCTTGAGCTTAATTGACAGAGTAATCTTCCAAAAATGGTATACAGAAATTACTTTAGTAATTAATAAAGAATTTTCCTTGATAGAAATTGCTTGAATAGACTCAGGTGCTGATATGAACTATATACAAGAAGGAGTAGTACCTTTAAAGTATAATGAAAAATCATCTGAAAGATTAACCCAAGCTAATGGAGAAAAACTAATAATTAATTATAAAATACCTAATGTCCACATATGTAATGATGGAGTATGCTTTGAAACAGTTTTTGTTTTAATTAAAGATCTTTCTTCTAAAATCATTCTAGGAAATCCCTTCATGGCTTTACTTTACCACTTTTTAACGACAGAAGAAGGAATTAAAACTAATGTGTTAGGAAAAGACATACTTTTTAAATTCATCTTGCCACCTATCTCGAAAGAAATCTATTCCCTTGATAACATTTCCATAATAAAGGAAATTGATAGAAAAAGAATTGATAGAAAGAATAGACATTTAGAATCTTTAAAGACAGAAATAATATACAAAAGAATTACTGATTAATTAACAGACCCTGTACTACATCATAAAATAAAATCATTCAGACAACAAATTGAGGCAGAAATTTGTTCTAATCTCCCCACCGCCTTTTGGCACAGGCATCGACATATAGTACAATTACCTTATGAAAAAGACTTCAATGAAAGACAGATACCTACTAAGGCTAGACCAATACAAATGAATAATGAATTTTTAGAACACTGTAAAAAAGAAATTGAAGATCTTTTAAATAAGGGTTTAATCAGAAAAAGCAAGTCTCCTTGGAGCTGTGTTGCTTTTTATGTTAACAAACAGGCAGAATTGGAACGAGGAGTTCCAAGATTAGTTATAAATTATAAACCTTTAAATACAGCATTACAATGGATAAAATATCCTATTCCTAATAAGAAAGATTTACTTGACAGACTTCATGAAGCAACCATATTTTCTAAATTTGATATGAAAAGCAGATTTTGGCAGATACAGATAGATGAGAAAGACAGATATAAAACTGCTTTTACAGTTCCTTTTGGTCATTATAAATGGAATGTTATGCCTTTTGGATTAAAAAATGCACCAAGTGAATTCCAAAATATAATGAATGATATATTTACACCTTTTACAGAATTCTCAATTGTCTATATAGATGTTGTGTTAATTTTCTCTAAATCAATTGATAACCATTGGAAACATTTAGATATATTTTTCAAAGTAATTAAACACAATGGATTAGTTGTTTCAGCCACTAAGATAAACTTATTCCAAGATAAAATTCGATTTCTAGGACATAATATTTATAAGGGAACCTTAAGCCCCATTGATAGAGCCATTCAATTTGCAGATAAATTCCCAGATGAAATAAAAGATAAAAATCAATTACAAAGATTTCTTGGTAGCCTAAATTATGTTTCAGATTATTTTCAAGGACTAAGAAAAATTTGTAGACCCTTATATAAAAGGCTAGAAAAGAAACCCCCCCCCCCTCCTGCATGGACAGACAAACATACTATGATAGTTCGACAGATTAAAAAATATGTTAAACAACTCCCTTGCATTGTTATTCCTTCACCCCATGCTTTTAAGATTGTTGAGACAGATGCTTCAGACATAGGTTATGGTGGAATCCTAAAACAAGTAACAAAAGATGATACTAAAGAACAAATTGTTAGATTCCATTCTGGCTCCTGGACAGCTACCCAGCAGAACTACAGTACTATTAAAAAAGAAATTTTATCTATTATATTGTGTGTTTCAAAATTCCAAAATGATCTTTTTAACCAAAAGTTTTTAATCCGAGTTAACTGTAAAAGTGCTAAAGAAGTTTTACAGAAAGATGTTCAAAATCTTGTTTCCAAACAGAGTTTTGCAAGATGGCAGGCTATTTTAAGTGTTTTTTATTTTGATATTGAATATATTAAAGGGGAATCTAATTCTATTCCTGATTTCTTAACCCGTGAATTTCTACATGGAAGATGAGCTCCCCTGCAGAAAAGACCAACTCCCCAAAACCCAGATGTAGACAGTCTTATACCATGCCCTCAACTCCTCCTCCTTTAAAAACACCATTTAACATAGTTGCCTCTTCCTTCCCCCCGTTAACCTCTCCCTCTAAACAATCAACAGACAGACCCTCTCCCTCTCAAACTTAAACCCAAACCCCAAGAGAAGATAACAGTGTTGAACTCCCAAAAAATTCTTGGAACTTTATTTTATGGATTGAAAGAGAATACCAGCATATTACAGATCCCCTCTCACTAGTTAGACAGCTGCTACCCCCAGGATGGGAGCACCCTAAGACAGAAACATTAAAGACTCATATATTCTATGAGTTTATTTTAGTTGACACAGACTCAATCCTAGTTACACACATGCCTTGCTCCCAAGACCCAAACAGAATTGGTTATTCTAAAGTAGTTATAAAACAGATTCTCACCCCTTCCTAATGGAGGGCAGAGCCCTGGATTCCCAGGAAATTTTCTCATCCCTTTCAGCCTCAGTTCTATAATTATTATGACTATATGGAAGCATGGGATAGATTCCTTTTATTTCAAAACAGTATTCACAGACACACTTGGTTTTTCCGATTTGATATGTATAGAAAGAAAGACATGATGGTACCTAGATGGTTTATTGACTGGTGGATTTCTTATGGTCCTGAAGCTATGATTCTTCCTCCTGATCTCCTCGAAGCTTATGAAAGTTTCAAGAAAGAACCAAACATACAACATCTTAAAGTTTTTCCACATCTTTTACAGTTCTTTTACAAGTTTCCAAATCTCCCATGGATCATCAGATGGGAATACAAGATAGAAAAGCATCCTCAGTATCCTTTTCCCATGCTCACCAAGAAGTTTAAATTAAAATGGTGGAATAAGTTTAATTTTGATCATATTTGCCAAGAATTGCAGAAAAGGACCTCTCCCTCCCAGACAGAAAATCCTAATTTCTTTTTAGAAAAAAGCCAAGTCCAGTGTCAGCTTGCCTCCGTCTCAGACAGAAGACAACTTAAAAAGCAATTGCTTGAAGCTGCATCACAGATATCAAATGATGAGGATGACACAGTAATGGAATCATCCTCTCCAAACTATAGGACTCATCTAGAAGCATTTCAAGATTCCCAAGACCCCTATGATATGTGACAGATAAGTGATAGATAAGATAAAAGGACAAAAGACAAAAGGACAAAATACTATTCACAAGCAAGAAGACAAAAAGATCTAGAGAGATATTTGACAAGATAATTGCACGCGTACTCCAACAGATTTTCCATAGATATTCTGACAGATTCCACAAGCTCAAACAGACTACTGTTCAAGATTTACTTTTACTATTCAAGATTTCACAAAGATTCTACCGATAGATTAACTTGAGTTCACTTTACTAAACTCAGGTTACTTTTGAAGCTTACCATGGTTTATTTCATCTATAAAAGGACAGACTCTGAAGACAGAAGACAAGTCCAATTTTTTGGTTCAAATTTCAGATCCAATTCCAAGTTTAAAGCTTAGGTCCAAGATAGCTCTCTCCCTTTCTCAGAAAGACTTTTGTAATCTTTTCTTTTGTAATCTTGTAACCCTTCCCTTCCAGACAGATAATCTTGTAACCCTTTATAGATTTTACTTTGTAATCTTGTAACTCTTCAGACAGTGTTTTATTTTCAAGCTTGTATCAAAGATAGCAGTTTTCAGTTTTAATCAAAGACAGAAGTTTTATTTCAAGTAAGATTTTAGAGTTTCTGTTTTCATATTCCATATTCCATTTTAACTTATTTTGAATATATCTGTTTTGCTATTTTCTTCTTTATTATCTATTTTATCATTGTTTATGCTTCTATATTACTGCTGTGCTCTCTCCTAGGTAGTTAATGGTATCAATCTGTCCAAAAGTGTTTTTTTTTTTTTTTAAACGTATCCTGATGTTAATTATAATAACTTAAAAGTGAAAATTATGTACACACATATAAGAAATATTATGTCCATAACATTTTCATAACATGTTGTGAACATAACACTTCTCCATAGATAAATAGATAGATAGATGGATAGATATATATATAGATAGATAGATAGATAGTAAACGTATATAATAGATTCAATAGGATATAATATTTAATCATATCCAGATATATGCTGGAAAAGAAAAAAAAAATCATATCCAAGTTTGAGGAGTGATGCAAATAACAAATAAATAATTAGAGATAGCACCTACATAGTTGCATTGGAAATTGGAATAAGGAGGCACTTATCGTTTTTTATAGCAGTTGGATTGGTCTAGAATTTTTAGATTCTTACTTTCTATATACATGTGTATTTGTAGGCAATTATTACGTTACCCAAATACAACGGCAATTATACTTTTTGATTGAAAGAAACACGTTTATTTCTGTATAAATGGAAACCAAACGTCTAACGGGAGATTTTTTGATAATTACACACGTACATGAACAATACACATATGTTACGCATATTAACTAACTGAGTAACTTTCTATTTTGTTGTGGTTCACATGAATATATCTAATATTGTTAACAAATTCATATTGTGGGCTATTATGTATTTAGAGCAAGATATTTTATGCTATTTTATATTTTAATAGATGAACTTTTTCCATACATTTCAATATTATAATTGAAAAATTAACAGAATTACCTGTAAACATAAACCTCTATATAAACATGCACATAAACATAAACGTTTGATTTATAGTGGGAAAATTTAAATAAAATGTAACAACATTGCATGTGAGAACTCAAGTAAATTAATTTTTGAATTGTAGTATATTAGTATAATTGATAAATGCTATCAAATAATTTAGTGTAATCATGTGATTTCACAACATATAAATGTACCTGTCATGTCCTTATTGATCCTTTATTACATTTTGAGATATCTAAAAACATGGTATTCTTTAAAAGTGAAATAAAAACCTTTTTTTTTTTTTAGAAACAAAATTAAGAAAAAAAAAAAAACAACTTTGATAATATATGACTAATATGAAAATTTTTGAAAAAGATGCCATAGACAGGATAATGACACAAAGTTGTTAAAACTAACAAGACTTTTAAATTGTTTTGGTATGAGAATAGTTATACACATATCGTTGTACAAGTATTTTGGCTATAGTCATATTGATGATTTCTTTACTGTGAAATAATTTGATTTAGTGATTTTCATGATAAAGTTTTGTATTAATTATCTTGATCCGCGAGTTACAACGTGGTCCGACATTATCTCTATATATATTATAGTTTCTTGTCTTCAAACCACAAACCTGTATACACATTTATTCTCATCTATTCTCGAGTCATATGTAGGCATTTGTATTGTAGGACAACATCAACCTTATAGATCAACTTGGAGGAGTAATATATATATATATATATATTACTATCTCTCTCTCTCTCTCTCACATGCATTAGAGTTTTCAAAATGTTGGGTTACACGTGTGAGTGAAGTCCCACATTGAATAAAGATAAGAAGAATAAGTAGTTAATATAACATAATTGAGCACATACCCATTGGGCTTAGGCCTTTTGGGTTTAAGTGTGTCTCTATATGTTATATTAATTACTCAAGGAAGCTCCCCAAGGTGTTTATCTCCCCAACAAGTGGTATCAGAGCTCATGGTGGTGTGCGGCGAAGGTGGTGAGGTGTTCATGGTCCCTACCCAGCAGGGACAGAGAAAACCTTAATGGTCCACACACAAAAATCCTGGAGAAAAAGAAAAACCCAACAAAGGAATATTGCAAATGGTGCTAAACAATGATGAGGTGCGAGGTTCCCATGGACATGGACGTGCGGAGTTCCCATGGATGTGCGTGCAGGTTGACACGTGGTTCCCATGGATGGCGTACGAGAGACTCATGGATGACGCATTGATGAAGTGAAAAGCCCATTAGTCAAGGGGGAGTGAGTAGGACTTGTTCAAAGCTCACAGAGAGGCAGAGACTCAAGTGGTGCTAAATAATGGTATGGTGCGAGGTTCCCATGGACATGAACGTGCGGGGTTCCCATGGATGTGCGTGCAGGGTTGACACGTGGTTCCCATGGATGACGTACGAGAGACTCATGGATGACGCGCTGATGAAGTGAAAAGTCCATTAAGCAAGGGGGAGCGAGTAGGACTTATTCATGGCCCACAGAGAAGTCTTGAAGCCCACAGAGTGGCAGAGACTCACACGTGAGGGGGAGATTGTTGGGTTACACGTGTGAGTGAAGTCCCACATTGAATAAAGATAAGAAGAATAAGTAGTTAATATAACATAATTGAGCACATACCCATTGGGCTTAGGCCTTTTGGGTTTAAGTGTGTCTCTATATGTTATATTAATTACTCAAGGAAGCTCCCCAAGGTGTTTATCTCCCCAACAATTGACACGTGGTTCCCATGGATGGCGTACGAGAGACTCATGGATGACGCATTGATGAAGTGAAAAGCCCATTAGTCAAGGGGGAGTGAGTAGGACTTGTTCAAAGCTCACAGAGAGGCAGAGACTCAAGTGGTGCTAAATAATGGTATGGTGCGAGGTTCCCATGGACATGAACGTGCGGGGTTCCCATGGATGTGCGTGCAGGGTTGACACGTGGTTCCCATGGATGACGTACGAGAGACTCATGGATGACGCGCTGATGAAGTGAAAAGTCCATTAAGCAAGGGGGAGCGAGTAGGACTTATTCATGGCCCACAGAGAAGTCTTGAAGCCCACAGAGTGGCAGAGACTCACACGTGAGGGGGAGATTGTTGGGTTACACGTGTGAGTGAAGTCCCACATTGAATAAAGATAAGAAGAATAAGTAGTTAATATAACATAATTGAGCACATACCCATTGGGCTTAGGCCTTTTGGGTTTAAGTGTGTCTCTATATGTTATATTAATTACTCAAGGAAGCTCCCCAAGGTGTTTATCTCCCCAACACAAAAATAAATGCAAATATTTCAACAAAATATAGTTCAACTTATACTCCAAAGAATTTAAAATCCTTTACAGGTAACATCAATCTATAAAATATCAACTTTGATTTAATTATTTGTTATTCATTTAATGAATTTAACCAAAAAAAAAATTAAGCATAAATATGTGCATAAACATAAACAATAATTTTAAATATGTAAAAGAAATTAATTAAGTTTATACATTCACTCTCAATATTCATGTTTTTGTTTTAGGCTGGAGACAAAATATTGAGTCCTTTTAAGTCGGAACTAAATTTTGAGCAAGAAGAGGTTCAACATTTTTTAAACTTGCATTTTTACCCCCAATTTTTTTTTTTTTAAATCACATTAACTTCAAGATTTTCTCCAAAATTATATTTTGGTTACAAATTTCACCAAAATAAATGAATGCCCCCAAAATTACTAAAATTGTCAAATGTCATTTAAATTGCTTTCACATTTCCTAAAAATCTACCTATGGTTTTTCTTTGTGTTGTGTTTCATGTAATTTGGCTCATCATAAGGATTGGACACTTCATGAAATCACATGTTGGAGCAGCTTTGACTTGACATCCTCTTTAGCGAAGAACCAACTTAGTTGTAGTTAATTCAACAAATGCATTTTATCTTTCTGTCAAATAAAATTGGAATGGATGTAATATTGGATCACCATAAACTCAGAGTTCTTCAAATGATTGATGTATATACCTTGGAAGCACACTTAGTGTAATGAGCCACAAACCCCATGTGACTAAAATACATACAAGCACATGAGTGGTAGTGCATGTTGGAACACCAAGAGTTTGGTGCTACTTTATGGATGTCACTCTAACGTGAGACATGACTTAAATCTTCACGATATTTCCATTGTAAAAATTGAGTAATAATATTGTAATTTTTTTCACCATGTAGATATAGTAGAAAATCTCGCTGACTAACAAAGCTTGAGTGTTGTGTTGGAGATTGAAACCCTAGTTATGTCAATTAACGAATTGTAAAGCTAAGTGAATTTAAGCAACAAATTATGCTAACATGATTTAAATCTAAGCTAAACAATCACACACCATACTGCAAAACATAAAATAAAATAGAAATAAAAATTAAATAATGCATTAATATGGTGACATGGAGAAAACCCTAGACAGGAAAAACTTTCCAAGGGCTTATTCATCAACTCTAAGAAAATAAATCCACTAAGATAAAATGGAAGTTTACAATAGATTTAGCCCTAAATTTACTGCTACCAAATGTAGACTTACTAATGTGACTGTCCGCAACTCCAAAATCGTGGACTCTTCTATCGTGAACAATATTTGGACATGAACTCTTGTTCATTACTTAAAGAAATCTCTTGAAGATTCTTCATTACAATAAGAAACCTCTTAATATAAAACACTTTATTATAAAATAAAAGTTATACCTCACAACTGGCGGATACATACAAAGATGACAAGTGGCACAACATTTGATCTATTTAGAATGATGTATAAAAATAATTCCACGTGGCAAATAGCAATTTGCCTATAATTAAAAACATTTTATTTGTGCCAATACATTTTTCATGAATCAATAATAAATGAAAATTTAAAACTCACCCTTAAACATTCACAATTGATTTGGCCAATACGGAAGAAAAATTTATTGAATATGGCCAGCAACAAACATTTGTACAAAGACAAAGTTTAGCTACAAAATTAGTTGTAGCCTAAAACTATAACATTACTCAATAAACATTACTACATAGTCTGAAAATCCAACTAATATTCTTTACTATATGATTTATAAGTTTATATTTTATGCATAATTTAAAACTAAAATAACTTGCAATTTAAATAATTTATTGATGGCATAGTTATTGATCTTTAATTTTCTAGAAAAGTTTGAATCACAGAGGATATAAGAAGAAGATGTAATCAAATGGTAGATTTATCAAAATTCATCTCCAATAAAAAGATATTGAGTAAGATTGTAACTTAAGGCTATAACTAATTTTGTAACTAAACTTTGTCCTGTATACAATCATTGAGGTTCTAACTGGAAACAAAAAAACTAATGTATGCCAATAAATTTTTTGTATGGCAACCAATTGTTCAAAGGCTCTTTTTTTATTAATTAAAAGCTAATTTTTATTTCAATATTACATCGACTATTTCTCTCTTCACATTTCTATATACAAAATGACCATTTAAAATTATTGTGTGGACTACTCTTTCTTTGTATTTCTATATACAAAAAGACAATTAGAAATATACACCAATTCCAATGTAGAAGAGTGTTTCAAGTTTGAACACCTAAAGTGGGTTCTAGTTAGCTCATCTGGTAAAGTCTCTGATGGTTGAATAAGAGATCTAGGGTTCAATTCCCATCTACACCAAAAATCGATTTGTGTCTTGGTCTGATGATAAAGAGCATTCTCAAGAGCGGATGTCATGGGTTGAAACTCTCTTTAAAAAAAAAGTTTGAACACTTAAAGAAAGTTAAATAAAATCTTTTCAAAACTATAAACTAGTGTAAAATAAAGGCAGACATACAAACATGTGAAGAAGAAAATATATAAAAAAAAAAAAATATTGAGTACTAAGAGAATTACCTCTGCTTATGCCTCAAAGAGAAATAAAGGGAGGGGAAGAAAAGACATTTATTTATGTTTTGTTTTGGTAACTAGGTTGTAAAAAAAAATAAAGATATATGGTAATATCTATGAATGTTCAAAATGTACGTAAAACACCATTGAACGTTTAGATCCCAAATTACAAAAAATCAATTCAAGCTTATTATCAAACAATTAATGTGCGAAACATGAATATAAGCCAAACACAGAATTGATAAACAATCTAAGCCAAATATAATCACATCCACAACATAAAATAAATGGCAAAGATAAAGGAAGAGAGATGCAAACACAAGGACAACACTCGATATATTATCGAAGAGGAAACCGAAGCCCTCGGCGTAAAACCTCTCTGCCGCCCTTCAAGCGGTCAATAATCCACTAGAAAATGTAGTTGGGGATACATGAACAGCAATAGACCCTCCAAGCCTAATCTACCCAGGTACCTAAGCCCTCCAAGCTTCTTGCTCCAATGAGGCTGCACCGAACCTTTTTCTTTTCTAGCTTACTGGATTCCGTTATAACCCATAGCATCAACCAATAATCATTGGTCCCTTCCAAACTACTTCCCTTAGCACCAAATGAACCTTCTCACAGACATGGGTGTGATGAGAAAATGATTTGGTCAAGAACATCTCAAGGATGTATCAATAGAGAGGAAGAGAGTAAAGGAATTTGAAGAGTCTTTTAGTGAAGATTGGGGATGAGGCAATCTTCTTTTTCTCTAGGGTTTCTCTCACAAAATTCTCTCTGGAAGCTCTCTACATTTCGTGGGTATAAGGGTCTATATATAGTGGTGTATGTTTGGAATACAAAGAGTCAGTTTTTCCCAAACAGGGTTAGTTGGCGGCTTGGCCTCGCAACCGGTCCAAGTCGTGAGTTCAAGTCGTGAGATAACAGCCTGGCCAGCTTGAGACTTTTGTCCTGTAGTGTGACAACTGGCGTGACCCTTCACTTCCCTGCATGCTTCTCATATGCACAGCATTTGGCAGCTTGCAAGCGTGAGTTAGCCGCGAGTCCCTACTTCTTTGCACACAGATGAGCAATTCTTCACACTCTCTTCACACACTACCCTTACATGAATCTCACCTAAATACAGGGTTACTAAGTGCTAAATTACAAGCAAATTGGTACGGAATAAAGCTAACAAGATGGTTAATAAATTTCAACCTTACAATCTCCCCATTTGGCTATTCCGTGACAAAACCCTATAATAAACTCTAGACTTAACGCGTGAGTTGGGAACAGTTGGAAAACTCACTCACACCTAACTCTAGAATCTGTGAAGCTTTTGAACCATAAGAATAAGAACTCCTGAAACACAACAACACAATAAGTTCATTGTATGTAGAAAACTTGTAATGCATATGGAGCAAGCACAATGCGATCAAGCACAATGAAATAAAGCAATAAACCATGGCAAGACCAAAATAAGAAATCACTATAAACAAGTGATCACAATGCTCATTCACACTTATAATGAACATCCAGACATTCAAGCTAACAAACACAAGGCAAAACACTTGAATGACCAATACTCAACCAATGCACAGTACATGAAGTATATGCATCTAGGAATAAAAATCCTATAAGGACACAAGAGTAACAGTACTTAGAAGGAAATGCATAACATTTAGTTATAAGTACTGATTTAGCAAAGCACACAGGCTGCATAAAGTAAGGTACAAGCCATAGAGCCTACAAAGTGCATAGAAACAAACCCTAAAAGCTTACAAAAGCAATATGGGTACAAAACATAAACAGAAATCTTAAAAACTTACAAAGGTACCAAGTACAAACCAAAAAAATATAAAGTACTAAATAAAATAACATGAATACAGAAATATGCTAAAGATAGGCAAAAGCGATAAACAAAAGCCTGTTTCTCCCCCTTTTGTTGAACTTCTCCTACCAACAGCATCTCCCCCTTTTTGTCATGGAATAGCTATTCCTCATCATCTTCTATCTTTCTTTGAATTTGATCCAATTGAGCTTGGATAGAAGTGAACTTCATATCCCACGAATGTTGAAATGGTGCAAGATGGATGTAAGTCCGGACATCTTTGTACTCAGCTCATGGATAGATGCTACAATAGAGTCTAGCTTCTCATCGATTGAAAATAAACTGGAGCGCGAACTACTGTGGGATGCTGAAGTTTCTGTCTTGATTCCCTTCTTCTATGGTCAATGCTAGCGTTGAATGTGAGCATGTTGATTGGACATGGTTTTGTGCAGGGAAATTCATTATCTGAAGGATGGAGCCCTTTAAGCTTCAAAATCCTTGAAATGAGACAGCAAAAAGGAATGCATATCCTTGACTCAATTCGTAGAACAACTTTTCGAAGGATATGAAAGATATAAGCATAGATGTCAATCTCTACATCAGAGATCAGATCATAAAGGAACAATGCTCGCCCGAGGTTCATATACCTTGTGCTGGATAGGGGATACAGGTTGTGAAACATGACGATCGTAAGCACCCTCAATTTTGGAGAAAGAGATGAAACATTGACTGAGTTCCCATTTAAGGAAAATTCCAAATCTTTTCTAAGAACTTCCTGAAGTACGTCCTCATTTGGATGTAGATCATCATAAACTGGTGAGGTCCCAAGAATTGGCCGATTGATGTGAAAAATCTCTGCTAGGTATGTGGGAGAGACCGAGAAAATTTTTCCTCTAACCCAGCACTTAAGTTCGTCTCCTTCAACAATTGCATTGGCATAAAATTCCTTTACCAAATTTTCAAACGCATCATCAAGATCAGAGAGAAGATAATTTCAATCCTTGCGGGCAAACCATTGAGAGATGTCGGTGTCAAAAAGAGAGTGTTGATCAACAACTCTTTCAATCAATGGTGTAGCATTTTTGAAATAGTTCTCATGATTCTGAAAAGCAGCATACAATCGAAACTTGTTAGGATCGAACACACCTGATGGGAAACAAATCCTTTTTGGTCTAGGAGAGAAATCATCAATTTCAATAACAAGTTCCTTCCCTTTGCTGCTACCTCCTTTAACAGTTGATCTCTTGAATGGGGACATTTTGACACTGCATCATGGTTTATCACAAACAAGAGAAACCAAACAAGACATCAAACATTATTAGCAATGTGTCAGTTTCACACCATGGATGATGAAGAAAACCCTAAACACTTGAGATTTAGGTTCAAACCATGACAATGAGATTGTGTAAACAACCAAAACCACAATAGGTACACAAGATAGAAAAAAAATCAGTATACACACCATCACAAACACACAATAAAAACAAAAAATTAGAAACCCATGTTCGAACATGATAGATCACAAACCACAATAACAGCTCATAAATCAAGAAAATACTACTCAAATCAGAAGTATGAAGTGAAAGAAAGAAAACCCATACTTTTGTGTTGAAGATTTGAGAAGAAATGATGCAGAAATGGAGGATTTTCAAAGAAATACTCGGAGTGTTTGTGAGAGTAAAATGAGGAAGATAATGAATAGTCACTAATATTCGAGGGAAAAATGAAAAACAATTTTAAAAACTATCTTTATAATGCAAAACACACGTTTTTCGCGACTGAATTAAGTCGCCAGTCAGTCGCTAGGGTAAGCCGCGAAACACTGTGAAACCAAGATTTTCAAAAATTCTTCTAAGTGTTTTTCGTGGGTGAAAGGTCCAGTCGCAAGGGGTACTCAGAGATTTTCGCCACACTGAGCCATGAAAATCATAAATACTCAAATTTTGAAAAATTTTCTAAGTGTTTTTCGAGACTGAGACCTTGACTCGCCAGTAAGCTGTGAAAAGTCTCGGAGTGAGCTCGCGACTGGAACATGTGACTGGTTCTACCCGCGATTGAGTCGCCAAAACAGGGCAATACTATTTTTGAAAATTTTGACATTTTTGTAAAAACAAAATACTTTCCAAAGACAAACTAAAACACTCAAAAATCTTTGGGATAATTACACATTACCCACCTATGGTTTGCCTCTAATTCTATGTGCCCACCTGTGGTTTGAATTTTGACACTTTACCCACCTGTGATTCTGACTGTTACCCAACCGTAACCCACCTCTCCACTCTCTGTTACTCTGACATAGAATAAGTAAAAAACAAACCCCAAAATAGATCAAAACACTCACTCACTCCTAAAACAAACCCCAAAACTCACTCACACCCAAAACTCCCAAAACTCACTCACTCCTACAATGGGCTTCGCTTGAGACTCTTAATTTCAGATCCAAGCCGATGAAGGCACTTGCTAACAATTGCTCCTCCTCTGTTCAGCTATGGGCTTCGATTCGCAAACTAAAATGGAACTGGGTTTTGATCGTGGGTGGGTTTTGATTGTGCATGCTCTTGGGTGCCACCGTGGGTATTGAACCTGGGTTTTGATCTTGCATGGTCCTCTGTTTAGCATCAATAGGTAGATCAAAATCCTCTTTAATTTTTAATTTTTGAAACCTAGGGTTTGAAATTGGGTTTTTTAATTCTTTCTTCGGGTTTTTTAATTCTTTCTTTGAATTTGAGTTTCTTAAACTATTCTTGATTCCATCTTTCTTCGAATTGGGTTTTTTTTCTCTTTACTTTTGTTTCATGAAAGATTATAATAGTAGTTGTGTAACTAGTTGCTAATTTAATCACAATATGAAGTTGTTGAGTTGTTGTTTATATACAGCCACTTTCTTTGATTTTATTTTTATAACTTGTTTGATTTTTGTTGTTTATATACAGCCTCTGTATGTGTGTGGAGAACAATGCAAATGTGAGGGACCACAATGCAAATGTGACCCGTTTAATCTATCTATGGTTTGCTAACTTAATTTATCGAGCCATCTCTCTCATGCTAATTGCTTTCCTTCACATGTCAACTACTTTCAAATTTTCTAATATACTTTCTTGGCTGCCAGCCATATATCATAATGCTTATTGCATATACATGTACAGCTTCTCTAGATGCAATTTAAATGACCTTTTCTTAGCCAATAAAAAAAAAATAAAAAAATAAAAATCAGTGCCGCGTAGTTTCCATCTCTATCTTAATGTGCTAATATTGTATCATTATGAAGTTAAATGTTTATTTATTTTTATTGTCTCTGCCTTAGTTGTGAGCCTTGCACAATAAAAAATTTCTAATATGAAAGATCTCATATTCATGTCTACCAGTATTTTGACTGAACAAAAATTCTTTGTAACATAGTTGTAATGTAATGGTTGAGACTTTGCAAAAGGATAATTGTGGAGAACAACTGGGATACACCTGATGGAAGAAAAATGTGTAGTAGATCTAGTGGTGGAATATGATGCACTTAGCAGTCTAGCCTTTATGGTACCTTTGATTGTTGAAACCTTTGCAATGCATTAATGCTAGACTTCAATGTGAGTTTATCTTACTTAATTTGATTAGTGTTAACAATGGTTTATGCTGTCACACATGCTGAAAATTTGAACTATGCCTCTTGTAACAGATTTGTTGGTCTATAAGCTTGTAACAAATTTTTGCTATGTCTTCATCAACTGGCAATGGCTCTACAACTAGTGGTTTCTACCATGCTGAAAATGGTCATTTATGTACCCTTGAGAATTGTGCTCTATGAACAAGTTGAAAAGCTAGTAACTATGGAAGAAGATTCCTCGGTTGTAGTCAATTTAGTATAAGGAACAATTACATTGTTGTATTTGAATTAAATTGAATTATTAGTTGTGATTTATTGTGAACTGTGAAATTAATTGTTATAATTGTAATGATTAGGTTGGTCCCAAATGTGACTTCTTTCAGTGGGTGGATAACGAAACTTGTAAGAGTGACCGTGAAAGGATAAGTATGATTAAGAATGAACTGCAGCTTGCAAATCAGAGAGAAACGACAACTAGGCAAATGGAAGAAAGATCTAACCGAAGGGAAAGAGAAACTCATGAGCTTTATGTAGAAGCTAGGGAGAAACTTAAGAGGGTTAGAGAGAGTGAGAGATTGTACAAGGTTGCACTAGTTTTGTCATGGTTATTTTTCATTTTTGTAATGTTGTTGTTGTGTTTTGCCTCAGTGAACAACAATGTAAGGGCGAGGAACCTTAATCTACCATGATGCTTGGGGGGTGTTGAAATGTGATTGGGTAATTAAATTGTTATTGTATCTATCTCTTGAAATGGGGATGTTGAAATGTAATTGGGATGTTGAAATGTTATTGTATCTATCTCCTAAAATGGAAAGTGTTGTTTTTGTGCAAATATTCTTTAGTATAATTTTTTTTTTTACTTCATTCTGTGATTGATATATATTGGTACAAAATGTTATGTGGAAATGTTAATAACGTGAATGGAACTTGGAACTTGCCAATGATTAATTACCTTCCATAAAAGTATTCTCATTTGGGTTTGTCAATTCACCTTTTACTTTGTGTTGGAAAGATTGTGCAATAATATAAAAGGAGCTAGCACATTTCAGCAAATATGAAAATAGTCTATCAAACAAAAAGATACTATAGCTTGCATATAAAATTGTGGGATATATAATTTATTGGTTCCAGAAGCAGTGTCCAATTTTTTTAGAATATACCAAAATAATACATAAAAATCCACCAATAACAACACAACTTTGCTGTGTCATAATTTTGCCGTGACATAAAGCTCAAAGATATAATTTTCTTTACTGTGTCAATGCACACTTGTGTAAATCCACCAAAAGCACAACACAGTCCTATGTAAATTCACCAAAAGCAAAGACAAGCACAACATAACAAAATACTTTATCCTATGTCAATGCACATTAACTGCTTTTAATAAAAGTGAACAGTCATTGTCACTTTATGTCACATACATACAAAATTGCCAATATTGTTTTTGGCACATCCTGTGACTTTACACTTTACACATCTTCCACCCAAAACCCAACTACTAGTCCACCACACATCAGACATACACATCTTCCAACCAAAATTGCCAATATTGTTTTTGACACTTGACAGCAAATACTTTAAGCAAATACATTAAGCGTGGGAACTATAACAAAAAAAGTAGTTGAAACTTTAACATCTTCCATCTTTATTTACTGCTTTTGGTGCCCTTGCCAGCTGCCTTCTTGCCCTTTCCACCAACTAGTTGAAACTTTGTTGGCCTTGATACACTACACGTTCTACCTTTAAACCCCCTAGCAGTAGCACCACCACTTCCTTCACTTGGTACACCACTAGTGCTCACAGATGCACTTGGCTGCATAACCAAAATCCAACAGTTAGCACTTGGTCCAACAATAGTAAGTAAGAGGAAAAAAAACAAAATAAAAGAAAGTAGAGGTGCTTGAGATGGGAAAGAATCCCATGTCTCTCTAGGGGTATGGAAGCTCAGTTGTGAGGATGAAGAGAACCAGTTGGCTCTAGATCTAGTTGAAGGTTAAGTTGCTGCCTCAGAGCTATTGTTTGGTGCAGGTTGAGATGCAATTTGACCAAAAGCTCTATATGCAGGCTAAGATCTAGTACTTGCTGGTTGAGATGCAATTTGAAGTGTTGCAGTCTGCTTTGTTTTTGTAGATTTCCTTCCTTGTGCCTACAAAGAGGGTTGTACAAGTTACATACACATGAAATATAGGAGGAAATGAATATAGTTCAAAGCATGGAAATACTTACAACTGTTGATTTAGCAAGTCTATCTCTTCTCTGCAATGGAGTTTCACCAGTGATGCCTGCCTTACACCCTCTTGCATTATGTCCTTCTTTATGGAACTTCCCACACTTGATTGTCTTGTTCATCCTAGAAACTTTATAAGGGTTCCTAGGCTTTTCAGGATCTCTTTTTCTTTGCTTTAGTGGTCTGCCAAGTGGTTTATACATATGAGGAGCAACCGGAGCAGGTTGGTTAGTCTTAACCCACTCAGACTAGCCAGGCATTAGCTGTATTATCTCTTTGTAAGTTTCAACAAATGTCTCTTTCCAATAACAAGGATGCACATATTCCTCAACTTTCTCCAGGTTCTTAACAATAGCAGAGATTCCATGTTTCCAAGGAAGTCCTGTCAAATTCCAAATCCTACAGCTGCATGCCTTCTTAACCAGGTCAACCACATGTCTTTCACGACCATTATCAACCTCATATATGAAGCTGCCTGCTAAAGTAGCACTGAAAGGTATAAACTCATGTCTTAACTTCTCTAATTTGTCTTGAATATTAGGGCAAACCTTTCCAATGTATTTTGCTATACCTTTTTGTTTTTTGTATTGTTTGGTCTTAAGCCTAACTCTAATCCACTCCAACATTGCCAAAATTGGCTTATCCCTAGCTTCTAAGATCATGGCATTAAAAGACTCACTTGAGTTATTAACTAAACAGTCATACAAAGCTCTACTATTAAAGTGAGACTTAGACCATTGTGCAGGGTTGATGTCAGCAAGATACTTCCATGCCTTGACATCCAAATCCTTCAGTTCCTGCATTCTTCTCTCAAACTCCCTGATTGTTGTGGCTCCAACACATCTCCATAATGCATCCTTCAACTCCAAGCCCTTATGATTCACTTTAAAACATGTTGAAATGAACTGAGGCATGTATTATTGAACTTTAAATATATGGGTTAAATATGTTAGTACACTACTAAAGTCATACCTTTTGTCTATCAATGATGAAGACCAGATTAAGTTGCTCTAGATTCTCAATGTCATCTGAAAACTGTTGTAGAAACCAAACCCATGAATCTTTGTTCTATTGCTCAACAACAGCAAATACAACTGGGAAAATGTTATCATTTGCATCTCTAGCTATGGCAGAAAGTATTTACCCCCAAAATCTCCCTTTCAGGTGGCACCCATCTAAACCAATGATTGGTCTACAACCTCCCAAAAAACCAACTTTTTGTGCATTATACCTGATATACATTCTCTTAAATTTGGGCTGTTCATTTTCATCTTCTATTTCAATTTGCAAAATAACCCTACTTCCTTTATCATTCACTCTTATCTTCTCTGCATAATCCCTAAGCTTCCCATATTGCAGCTGCTCATCCCCAGTAATCAAGACAGTAGCTTTCCTTTTTGTCCTATACACCTGACTGTAACTTATGTCAATTTCAAGTGCTTGCTTCACATGATGCTGAACACCAACCACTTTCCAATCAGGATTTTTGTCAAACTCCTGCATAAACTTCTTTGCAACATAACTTAAAGTCACTTGGCTATGTTTGAAGGATCTAGGGCAGGTGCACTCTGGATTGAATGTTTTTATTTAGAATGTCAACTCCCCAGATAGTTGAGATGCATAACACGTCCATCCACATTCATTTATACAATAAACTGATATCTTCTTCTTCTCATTCAGCTTGAATTTGATATCTACTGGTTTCTTTATAGCATATTCCCTCAATGCCTCCCTAAATACCTTAGAGTTTGAAAACTTCATTCCTTTCTTTAACTCTGGTTTTCTCATGTCAATTTGGGCATTAAACTCAAGTTCTTTTGCAACAATTGGTGCTGGCTGATCATTATCATATCCTGCTAGACTTTCCATGTCATCTTCAAGAGGTGGGTCAACCCATTCACCCTCTTCAAGAGGTAGGTCAGCTGCAGTAGTCCTATGTGGGGCTGCTAGATCCTCATGTGTAGATGGCCCAGCATCTCCCTCAAAGGGCCTATGTGAGGCTGCTACATTGACACTACCTCCATCATGTGTAGATGGCCCATCACCTCTCTCAGAGGGCCAATGTGGGGCTGCTGCATTGACACTAACTCCATCATGTGTAAATGGCCTATCATCTACATTTCCAAATACATCATCATCAAAATCTGGCCCCTCAAACCCTTCCTCCAACCAATCAATATCTTCTCCATCACTTCCTTCAACATCCACATTACTCACCTCATGCACATCATCATCATCATTTGCTACTTCATCATTACCAAATGGTTGTTCAATTGCAAGTGGCTCCTCACCATCCTCAACATATAATGTTATCTTATCTATAGGTCATGCAGCATGAATCTCATACATATAAACTACATCATCATCTCCATTTATAAGCCTTAACCCTTGCTCCAAATTACCTCTAAGAATAAGATAATGATATCTACTTGTACTAATTGCGCCCACATTAGAACAAATATCTTGTATTTCAAAATAACTAAGTCCATTTGGGTTAACATTATCAACAAAAGAAGTACTACCTCCTAAATATACCAAATCAGGGTTCCACACAAACTTGCCACCATGATGAATCTCAAAATTGAATGCCAAGTCAGCCATCTGCATATAAATACAATAGAATAAAGTATGAGATGGGCTTGCATGTGGAAAAGTATCATGTGGTCCTGTGATCCACATAAAGCACAACACAGAAACAGACAATATTATTATAAGTTTTTGTTCTGTTTATAAATGTAGTGTAGCACTTTTTACTTCAAATTAATTTGTGAGTATTTTTATTAGGAAGGATTATTTGAGTGGCATAAAAGCAAAACTTTACATGGAATGATACCACCCATTGCCTTATGTGGATGCTATGACAAGATAGAAATAATTTAACTTTTACCAGAGTTGGGATGCCTATCTTAAGCTGAAATCTTATGATACTGCATTTGGGACTATTACTTATACTTCTCTTGTAAACTTCACTGAATACCTTTGATTGTAATTCTTTAGAGGTTTCTCTTGTAAACTTACTATATGCTTAGTTCTCTCCTTTTATCAATAAATTTTTCTTAATATATTACAAACATATTTATGACAAAATGTACTTTAACATTTAAAGACAGAAACCAAATTATCAAGGTCTAATAATAATTTTCTACGACCATTAATAAAATATTTCTATCCATCATTTATAGTTCCTTAGATTTTTATCCCTCCAAAAATTCTACTAATAGAAAGAAATATAACAATCCAACTCTTAAGTACTTCATAAATATCATAGGCAAGATATCTCTTACTCAATTTTCTATTCAAAAAAGGGGAAAAAATATTCTTTTTATAGTTTTCTGATCATTTAAACTTTAGATTGTAATCTCTAGACAACCTCTTGTACATCTCCCATGTACTAGGGATTCTCCACTTCCTTTTCAAAAAAATTGCTATTACTTATGTAATTTTTTTTTAATAAAAAAGGATTGTTTAACAACTAAAAATATTGAATCACAACTTCACAGATACAGTTTTTCAACACGCTAACTTCTAAATAAAATCTACAGTTGGTTTATGTCGGACCGTGTGCCTTACCAATCCATCCAACCACCAATTGGTGAAGGATGAGGGGGCACAAATCTTTTATAGCATTCGATCGCAGACCAAGCCCATTGGTATTGGAGCGAATTGTGAAATCCCTCACAATCCCTCCCTCACAATGCGGCTCCAACGACTCGAACCTATGACCTTGGCTCTAATACCACTTGTCGGACCGTGTGCCTTACCAATCCATCCAACCACCAATTGGTGAAGGATGAGGGGGCACAAATCTTTTATAGCATTCGATCGCAGACCAAGCCCATTGGTATTGGAGCGAATTGTGAAAATGTCGGACCGTGTGCCTTACCAATCCATCCAACCACCAATTGGTGAAGGATGAGGGGGCACAAATCTTTTATAGCATTCGATCGCAGACCAAGCCCATTGGTATTGGAGCGAATTGTGAAATCCCTCACAATCCCTCCCTCACAATGCGGCTCCAACGACTCGAACCTATGACCTTGGCTCTAATACCACTTGTCGGACCGTGTGCCTTACCAATCCATCCAACCACCAATTGGTGAAGGATGAGGGGGCACAAATCTTTTATAGCATTCGATCGCAGACCAAGCCCATTGGTATTGGAGCGAATTGTGAAATCCCTCACAGTTTATATTTATCAATGTCAATCTATCAGACCAAAAGAATATCAAACTTAACTATGCAACATCTTCAGAGAGTGATGAAGAGTAATTACCATCATCTGAAAGAAACTGCCATGTGCTTTGCTGTGTGGTTATACAGTACATTTAGCAAGAACAACTCCTTCCCTTACATATTTTTTTCTCAGTTTCCACATAATAAAAAGATGAAGAAAGTCGTTGGAGTCAACCTTAACATTTGTAGGATAACAACATAAATCTTGCATTACTGAAGGTCAACTTCAATTTTTGAATACCAAAGTACATATTACAAACATTAGATGTATGGTTGTAAATAACTCTCATATGAAGCACAAAATATTTTCATTAGCTTGAAATGAACTAAATGCAAAATTAGACTGAAAATGAAAAATACTAAACTGTGATAGAAGTCAACTTGGTCAATTGCACAAGGAATTAAGCAACGAAGATTGTCCTCGCCAGAAAATAGGTGCGGAAATGAACTAGGAAATGAGGGAGCTGCCTGCATTTGCACAAATAAAACATGTTGTATCAATTTCATGGATATTCCAATGGTCTCTTAACCAGCCATCATAGTGTCAAACAGAAATCTAACAACCAATGACAATAACTATTGCAAAAGTTTTTGCTAAATCCTTTATTATGTTGTATATTTGCTTATGTGATATAACAACAAATAAAAATAGCATAAGCAACTGCTGACGTTCCAAAATTATGCCGAGTTCTTCCTCCACCCCCCCTCTTTTTAGTTCTCATAATATATTTATAGAGTTAACCACAAAGGCATTATATGGTTTAAGAAACTCGAAGAAAGAATTAAAAAACCCGAAGAAAGAATTAAAAAACCCAATTTCAAACCCTAGGTTTCAAAAATTAAAAACTAAAGAGGGTTTTGATCTACCTGCTGATGCTGAACAGAGGACCATGCAAGATCAAAACCCAAGTTCAATACCCACAGTGGCACCCAAGAGCATGCACAATCAAAACCCACCCACGATCAAAACCCAGTTCCATTTGAGTTTACAAATCGAAGCCCATAGCTGAACAGAGGAGAAGCAACTGTTAGCAACTTGCTTCCTTGGGTTGGATCTGAAATTAAGAGTCTCAAGCGAAGCCCATTGTAGGAGAGAGTGAGTTTTGGGTGTTTTGGGCGTGAGTGAGTTTTGGGGTTTGTTTTAGGAGTGAGTGAGTGTTTTGATCTATTTTGAGGTTTGTTTTTTACTTATTCTGTGTTAGAGTAACGGAGAGTGGAGAGGTGGGTTACGGCTAGGTAACGGTCAGAATCACAAGTGGATAAAGTGTCAAAATTCAAACCACGGGTGGGCACATAGAATTAGAGGCAAACCACAAGTGGGTAATGTGTAATTATCCCAAAATCTTTTTGTGTTTGAACAACAAAAATTGAGCTTGTGAAAGCACATTTAAACAAGTACAATCACACAAATGAATATGACATTTATTGAACATAGACTTGTGTGTTATGTGTGGATATCAAACATGAGATAGTCCTTAGTCTAATGTGAAGCTTCAATGATCAATTCAATCAAGGCATACATAACTAGCACTAGATAATGTGACTCATCTCAATTATAGAAGTATGCATATATGACCTCCCACATAAACTTGAGTGCAATTCTTTGCAACTTTTCATTTGGCTCCATTTTCAGCGTATCATTTGATCTTTTTGAATAAACATATCTCATTGTGAGATCGATGCCTGAAATTTTGAATATTTCAACTTGATGTGTTAGTCTTTGGCTTTTTGGGCATCATACAATTTATTTTGGTCACTTTCCCTTTTTCCTAGTCAAATACTAGTATGTGCGACAGGCTTTTGCAGCTTAATATCTCTTTTCATTTGAAAATTTACATTTGGTGAGCTCTTTGAGTAAAGCAATAAAATAAAAGTGGGAAGATATATAGGCACAAGTCTATGCATGTCTCAAGATCAACAAAACAATTCACTAATCATTCATGACAAGATTGAAGATCTATTTATAACAGTCACATAGATTTCAGAATTTCTTCCACAAAAATATGAGTGCATAAGAGACAAGTTAAGCTCGTTAAATGCACAAAACCATTAGTACAAAGGTACAAGGCAAAACATGCTTTGAGACAACACTCAACAAAGTTGATCAAACTTTTTAGATTTTCTACTTTTTATGTGTTTTTGGATTTTTTGACACAAAAGAAGAAAAAATTGATCAAAAACAATGTAAAAACATTTTAGAAAGAAGCAAATAAAAAAGCAACAATTCAAAACAAATAAAAGCATAAAGCATACAACTAAACATATTCGCAAAGCATAGCAAGAATTGATGCATGGACATGTTATGATGCTTATGCATGAGTACCGTTCGTCACCCACACGTCACGTGCGTTTGGGGTGATATCCTTAATGGATTGGGTACGAAAGTTAGGACTGTCAAACCTCTTTGTGAAGCTTTCCAAGCAATTTGTGAAGGCACCAATCATCTTCATCATGTCTATTATTCCGGGATCATGGTTTTGACTTCTTGGTTGCTCACCACCCCAAGACCTCTTGTCATTTCTTCTTCCTCGTGAACGAGGAGCGCTTGCATTGTTCAATGCTCTCAGTTTATGACAGTTAGGTCTGGTATGTCCTTGCAATCTGCAATAGTGACAAATGTGATTTGTTCTAGGACCCCGTGGTAATCTTGGAAGTGATCTTCCTCTAGCTTCATGCCTGGTTTCTGATGGATTACGAACTGTATTAAACATCTGTTGATCAGTCGTATTCTTCTTCTTTTCAGTCTTTACTTATCAGGAATAGACTCTTCCACAATTGGCTCTTTGGCCTTCACAAACCTCACTTCTTTGATAACATTGGTTGATGAGCTACTCTCTCCGGTATATCCTACTCCGGACTTGTCTAAGACTGATTTTTAATGAGCAAACATTTCATTGAATTTCTTGGAGGAGACACAATCAACCTTAGCATTTGTTAAAGCACTTCATGCTCAAGAAATCGAATCTTTGAATAAGCTTCCAGCAGCTCTTCATTCATTTTCTCCACTTCACATTTGGCTTCCTTGTATTGCACTAGAAGAGTTTTGTAATCTTCCTCGGCTCTCTTCATCTTCTTAATGGCTGCATTAGCCACCTTAGCATATTCACTGGTCTTCTCAAGGAGAGAGTTTTAAGTCTCTTGCAGTCCCACTGTTTCTCCAGCTTCCTCATCTTCAGACTCCTTAACTATTCCAATAGACTCCAAATCATAGTATTCTCCAAGCTTCTTCACAAGTGTACCCAAATCATCTGAAGACCCCATATGTGCAATGGTCATAAATGCGGAGTAGTTTCCTTCTCCGTCACAACTTTCCTCTAAATCAGAATTCGACGAATCTAAGTCACTCAGAGTAGTGGCATAGACCTTGCCCTTTGACTTCAAATAGTTGGGACATTCCTTTTTGAAGTGTCCATGTCCATTACACTCGAAACATGCAATTCCTTGAGAAGATTGGAAATCTCTACTATCTTTCCTTCGGAATTCTTTCTTCTCCTTCCCGAAACTCTGAAATTTTCCTTTGTCACCAAATTTCCCACCTTTCTTGAATTTTCGGAAGTTCTTTACAAGATACGCCACATCTTTATCTACTGCATCCTCTTCCGAAGATTCATAAGACACCACCCTCTCATCTATTGTCTTAAGAGCGAGAGATTTGCTCTTCTTTTGTGTAGGCAATGACAATTCATATGTCTATAAAGAGCCAACCAGCTCTTGAACTTTAATGTCATCAAGATCTTTGCTCTCCTCAATAGCTGTTACTTTGGCACGAAAACTCTCCGACAGTGACCGAAGGATCTTCCTTACAATTTTAGAATCCTCCATCTTTTCTCCCAAGTTAAATTTGCCGACGACCACCTCATTTAGCTTACTGTAAAAAGAGTCAAAAGACTCATCCTCACTCATCTTTAGCTCCTCAAAGCGAGTGGTCAGCATCTGGAGTTTGGTGCCCTTCACCTTCTTAGTCCCCTCATAAGTTGTCTCTAGAATTTCCCGTGCTTCCTGAGCAATAGTGATATGTGAAATTCTGTAAAATTCTTCTGGATAGATACCACAGAAAATAGCATTCAAGGCTTTACTATTAGCATTAGTCGCTACAAGAGCTGCCTTATTCCAAGTGGATTTGGTAGCCTCCGGCCTAGTCCAACCAACCTCAACAGCATCCCACACAGCATCATCAATAGAACACAAAAACGCCCTCACACGGACTTTCCAAAATGCATAATTATTACCATAAAAAAATGGTGGCACATTTAGGGATTGAGACCTATCCATCTCAAAAATGGGGTCAAGGATCGCACTAAGGTATTTAAACCACATCAAGTGCACCCGCTCTGATACCAATTGAATGTTCAAAATGTTTGTAAAACACTCTTGAACGTTTAGATCCCAAATTACAAAAAATCAATTCAAGCTTATTATCAAACAATTAATGTGTGGAACATAAACATAAGTCAAACATAGAATTAATAAACAATCTAAACCAAATATTATCACATCCACAACATAAAATAAATGGCAAAGATAAAGGAAGAGATATGCAAACACAAGGACAACACTCGATGTGTTATTGAAGAGGAAACCGAAACCCTTGGCATAAAACCTCTCTGCCGCCCTCCAAGCGGTCAATAATCCACTAGAAAATGTAGTTAGGATACATGAACAACAATAGACCCTCCAAGCCTAATCTACCCAGGTACCTAAGCCCCCCAAGCTTCTTGCTCCAACGAGATTACGCCGAATCTTCTTCTTTTCTAGCTTACTGGATTCCACTATAACCCATAGCATCAACCAATAACCATTGGTCTCTTCTAAACTGCTTCCCTTAGCACCAAATGAACCTTCTCACAGACGTGGGTATGATAAGAAAATAATTTGGTCAAGAACATCTCAAGGATGTATCAATGGAGAGGAAGAGAGTAGAGGAATTTGAAATGTCTCTTAGTGAAGATTGGGGATGAGCCAATCTTGTTTTTCTCTAGGGTTTCTCTAACAAAATTCTCTCTGGAAGCTCTCTACATTTTGTGGGTATAAGAGTCTATATATAGTGGTGTGTGTTTGGAATACGAAGAGTCATTTTTTCCCAAACAGGGCTGGTTGGCGGCTTGGCCTTGCGACTGGTCCAAGTCGCGAGTTCAAGTCGCAAGATAACGACCTGGCCAGCCTAGGACTTTTGTCCTGTAGTGCGACAGCTGGCATGACCCTTCACCTCCCCGCATGCTTCTCACGTGCACAGCATTTGGTGGCTTGCAAGCCGCGAGTCAGTCGCAAGTCCTAGTAGCGAGTCCCTGCTTCTTTGCACATAGACGAGCAATTCTTCACACTCTCTTCACACTACCCTTACATGAATCCCACCTAAATACAGGGTTACTAAATGCTAAATTACAAGCAAATTGGCACAGAATAAAGCCAACAAGATGGTTGATAAATTTCAACCTTACAATCTAAAATTTTGGATGGAAGTTATTGTATCTATTTTATGGTAAACGTCTTCTTTTTTTTTTTTTAATTCAAAATAAAGAAGAAGAGAATTGAAAAAACAAAACAAAACAAAAACCATGAGTTAGGACTAAGAAACCCACAAATTCAAAATAGAAGAAGAAGAAATGGTTAAGACTTGATAAAGGTATGAAAATTAAAATAATCATAATAATAATAATAATAAATAGCTTAAAAATAAAATTGAAAACTTGGGCTTAGTGATTGAAGGAATATGGGAGTTGGAGTAGTTCAAATCTCTAAATAAAGAGTGATACTATTTTGTAGGTAGTGTTTTAGTAGGAGTTAAAGATATATTTTTACCAGATTATCTTTTAATTTTGTCTATACTTAAATAGTAGTACTAGCCTTTGAACTGTTCTTTCTTTGTATTTCTATATACAAAAATACAATTTAAAATATACTCCAATTCTAGTGTAGAAGAGTGTTTCAAATTTAAATACCTAAAAAGAGTTAAGGAAAATATTTTAAGAACTATAAAATTGTGTAAAATAAAGACAAACTTACAAATATGTGAGGAAGAAAATATAAAATATAGGACAATTAGCTACAAAATTAGTTGTAGCCTAAGGCACAACCTTACTCAGTATTTTTTTATCGGAAATGAATTTTGACAAATTCACCTTTGGATTACCTATATTCTTCATGCTTGCAAAATTTCTTGAAAATTAAATATCAATAGCTATGTCATCAATAAATTGTTTAAATTGCAAGTTTTGTAGTTTAAAATTATGCATAAAATATAAATTTATAGATTATATAGTAAATAATATCCGATTTGCACAAAATTTGACATGTATATTAAGAGTATAAAAAATATACAATTCAACGGTTAGATTTTAAAAATATGTAATAATGTTTATTTTATTAAGTAAGGTCTACAACCAATTTTGTAACCTTAGGCTACAACCAATTTTGTAACTAAATTTTGTCATTTCTTTTAGTGGGTATAGTACTCACCCAATCTTAGCTGCATATTTTTATTGTTTCAATCCTGACTATATATATATATATATATATTTAGGGTTAGTAGTAAACCTGTTACCAGTAGAATAGGTAGTGTATAAAAACAAAATCAAAAACCAAAGAAAAATAAAGAAATGATAGAATGCAAGATCAGTTTAAAAACAAACAAACAAACAAACGAAGAACGAAATAAAAAGAGGGCGAAGAAGCAGCTAAGTCTAGTGTGCGAATTTTTTTTTTCTTTTCCTGATTTTGGGTTAATTTGTTTGGCTTTCTATATGCCTATATATTTGTAGGCAATTATTACGTTACTCGAATACAATGACAATTATATACTTTTAATTGAAAAAAAAAAAAAAAAAAAAAAAAAAAAAAAAAAAAAAAAAAAAAAAAACAACAACAACAACAACGTTTATTTCCATATAAATGGAAATCAAACGTCAAATGTGAGTTTTTTTTTTTTTTTTTAATTACATGTGTACATGAATAATACGCATATGTTAGGCGTACTAACTAATTGAGTAACTTTCTATTTTGTTGTGGTTAATATGAATATATTTAATATTGTTAACAAGTTTGTATTGTGTACTATTATGTATTTAGAGTAAGAAATTTCATGTTATTTTATATTTCAAGAGATGAACTTCTACTATACATTTCAATATTATTACTAAAAAATTAACAAACTTACCTTTAAATATAAACCTCTATATACACATAAACATAAACCTTTGATTTATCGTTTGAAAATTTAAATAAAATGTACCTATATTGCATGTGAAAACTTCAATAAATTAATTTTTCAATTTTAGTATTTGTGTACGGTTGATAAATGCTACCAAATAATTTTGTGAAATCATGTGATTTCACAACATATAAATATATCTGTCATGTCCTTGTTGATTCTTTATTCCATTTTGAGGTGTCTAAAAACATGGTTTTCTTTGAAAATTAAATAAAAACAATTTTTTTAGAAACAAAATGATTTTTTTTAAATAATATATGACTTATAAGATTAATTTTAAAGAAGATGTTAGGACATATGTATATTCACTTGTTAAGAACATATGTCACTTATTTATGTAAATTGGCTAATCCTTTGACAAAACGCACTCTACTTATAATTGGGTAGTTCTAGGTGTTTTTAATACTTCAAGAAACAAGGTTTCAAGATCAAGTGTTGAAGTCATCAAGTTTATCCAAAAAAAACAAGCTGAAGTGCAAATTCATTAAATCTCGACACCTGTTCGATAGCTCCTCAACACCTGCTATCTGTCGAGAATTATAAAGTCAGATTTTCTGATCTGATTTCCTTGGGATCCGTGAATATGCTTTTGGGCCTTCTTTTCTTCTAACCCTAAACATATAAAAGGATTGTTTTAAGAGCCATCAAATTGCACAAGTTGCAAAAGCATTGAGCAAACTCTGTTTAGCAAATTGTGATAAAAAACGAAGTTCTTGACCTAGTTTATCTTCTCTGAAGAAGTTGCTATGTATTTTGCACCAAAGGGTTTTGTGACCAAGCATCTTCCTGATCTTTATTGTGTAGGATGAACTGAAGAACTTTGCAGCCAACCTCTCCTTCTAAGTTGGTGTTTGAAGTCGCGTACTGGGATCCGCGCATTGGTTAGTCACGTACTTGGGAGCCGTGCATCAAAGGTGAGAACTGTCACTACAGATCAAGTCCAATTGGGTATTGGGGTAAGGGTTCAACTGTAGGTTGATAAGGTACTTGGGATTCCTTTACTTGTAATCGCTTGATTTGCTAATGGTGGAGTTTCGGGAATGGTGACCTGAAAATCACCCGGTGGGGTTTTTGCCGCAAGGGTTTTCCCCATTCGTAAACAAATCACCGTGTCTTTTAATTTCCGCTGCATATTTAGTTGTTTGGTGATTTGTTTGTGTTTTCACGTATTTGCATGTTAAATTGATTAATTAATAACTTGGCTAATTAATTAATTGGTTTAATCACAAGGGGTCATTCAGTTTGTGGTCTATCAGAAGAGGCCATAGTTGGGACAATAACACTAACTATACTTTTGATATAGTTTTCATATGAGAATAGTTATACATATATCATTGTACAAATAATTTGGCTATAGTCATATATTAAAGGTTTTTTCCCTGTGAAATAATTTGATGTAGTGATTGTTATTTAATGTATCTTACACGTGTGAGCCTCAGTGTTTATGGTTCGATATCGAGTGTCCTAGTATATTAAAATTCACTCTCATATATTCTCGTGTCATATGAAGGCATTTGTATTGTACGCCTTGACATCAACCTTATAGATCAATTTAAAAGAGTGATATGTGTGTGTGTGTGTGTGTGTGTGTATTTGTTCAAATCTCTCTCTCTCTCTTTCTCTCTCTCTCTCTCTCATTAAAGTTTTTAAAAATAAATGCAAACATTACAATAAATAAATTTCAACTTATACTCCAAAGAATTTAAAATCTTTTATAAGTAACATCAAGCTATAAAACTATCCAAAAAAAAAAAAAGTGGTCTAAAGTACAGCATCAGTCAATGAGGGAGTGAGTTTTCGGTTTATAAGCATCACTAGTACTTACAAAGATGAGGTCATTTTGTAATTGCTAGTGTTGTAAGTCTTGTCTTCTCACTCCCTTCTTCCCCATCCCCTATGTCTTCTATCTATATTATCTCAAAAAAAAAAAATACTTGGATTTAATTATTTGTTATTCATTAATGATTTTAACAAAACAATTAACCATAAACATGTATTTTAAATATATGAAAGACACTACAAGAAAAATGGGCTATTGCAGCGGGCCGTCCTGTCAGTGTATAGGTCGATTGCGGCGGTCATGAATAGCACTGCTATATATGTACCTTTTAGCAGTGGGTGAAGGTTTACTGCGGCAGGCATAAAACCGCCGCCATATGTGTCTAGAATTCGTGGCATTGACTTTTAGCAACGGGCAGACTGCGTCGCTATAGGCAATCAATCAAAATGGACTAATTGCACCTTTAACGGCGAGTCATGTCCGTTGCTATTGGTGTTCTACCTTTAGCGGCAGGCGATAAGCACTGCTATAGAGATTCATTTAAAACATAAAATGTGCACCTTTAGCTACACTTTTTGAATGCTGCTATAGCTTTTCTTTTTTTTTTTTTCCCTAGTAGGTTTTAAAACCACTGTTTACTAATAAATAAATGGTTCACAGACCTGTTACAAAGAACCTGTAATAGTTTTAGCTCTACTAACACAATGCCACAAATGTAACTAATTAACAACACCACAAATGTCTTGAAACTAAAGTAATATTAACATAGAAATATATTATCAAATACATAACATTGTCGATAACCACCATCTTAAGATTAACAAAAAAAGATGTGGTCCTTTGAATAAAACAACCACTCAAATTAATCTAATACTGTAATCAAAGTTCCAAAGTGTTTAAAAATATCTTTCAACATTTGCA
The DNA here is from genome assembly GCF_002906115.3 of Quercus suber. Taxonomy (NCBI): domain Eukaryota; kingdom Viridiplantae; phylum Streptophyta; class Magnoliopsida; order Fagales; family Fagaceae; genus Quercus; species Quercus suber. The sequence goes on from NW_027069839.1 coordinate 228,639, forward strand.
AAAAATGCGATTGTTCTTTCATAGTTCTTTGTACACAAAAAAAGTCCACGAACACCAAGATAAAACTTATAAGCTGCTTGGCTGATGAGATGCGGCTGATGAGTTGGGGAGAGCTAGAGATTGTTGGATTAGAGGAACATCCTACATACAAAGTATGATTACTCAATAAGTGTGAATAAATGGAATAGAATGACAAGAAAATACTACCAAGGCAAAAAATGGAAACAAGTTAAATGAAGACATGTTTCTTATGTTTTAAACCTCTAAAAGCCATTTTAAAATTGACATTCTAAAAGTCATTTATCATACGTGATTGCATTGTGTAGAAATTTGTTTGCATTTGTTTAAGCATGCGAGCCATTCTTTGCTCCATTTCTTCGAATTGACTAACTTTTTCCTTCATTTCGTCAAGAGTGGTAGTGCATCTTGGAATACCAAGAGTTTTGCGCTACTTGATGGCTATCACTCCAACATGAAACATGACTTAGATCTTCACGATATTTACATTTTGAAAATTGAGTAATAAAATTGAAAATTTTTTTCACCATGAAGATGCAGTAGAAATTCTCACTAACTAAATAAGTATGAGTGTTGTGTTGGAGATTTACACCCTGGTTATGCCAATTAACCAATTTTAAAGCTAAGTGAATTTAAGCAACCAATTATGCTAACATGATTTAAATCTAGGCTAAATAATTATATACCATACTGCAAAACATAAAACAATAGAAATTAAACAATGCAATGATATGGTGATGACGAGAAAACCCTAGACAAGAAAAATTTTCTGAAGACTTATCCACCAACTCTAAGAAAATAAATCCACTAAGATAAAATGGAAGTTTACAATAGATTTAACCCTAAATTTATTGCTACCAAATGTAGACTTACTAATGTGACCATGCGCAGCTCCAAAATTATGGACTCTTCTATTGTGGACTATATTTGGACATGAACTCTTGTTCTTTTTTTTTTCTTTTTCTTTTTTTTGAGAAACAACACTTTGATGAATATTATAAAGGTGATAGTAAATCAACAGCAACAAGTGACGAAGTACCTGGAAGAACAGACTCCATCCAAATAGACAATGCAAAAGATAAAAAAGCTCTCATTGTTAAGGCATGTGCAACAACATTGCCTAACCTAACAATATGAGAGAAAGAATAATTCAAAAGAGAACTAGCTAAAGTACACGTATCACTAATTAAATGACTAAAAGAAGAAGAAAGATTGACCCCATTTTTCAAAGAAGTCATAATGGTCTCTGAATCACATTCAAAGGTTGTAGTCTAAGATTACAACCAATTTTGTAGCTAAATTTTGTCTTTTGAAATATACATCAATTCCAGTGTAGAAGAGTATTTCAAGTTTGAACACCTAGTTCCTATTAACTTAACTGGTAAAGTCTCTAATGGTTGAATAAGATATCTGGGGTTCAATCTCCACCTATACCAAAAACCGATTAGTGTCTTGGTTTGATGATAAAAAAACATTATTAGGAACGGATGCCATATGTTGAAACTCTCTAAAAAAAAGTTTGAACACCTAAAGAGAGTTAACTAAAATCTTTTCAGAACTGTAAACTAGTGTAAAAGAAAGGCAAACATACAAACATGTGAAAAAGAAAACATAAAAAATTATTGAATAAAGAAACTTACCTATGCTTTTGCCTCAAAGAGAAATAGAGGGAGGGGAAAAGAAGGCATTTGTTTATGTTTTGTTTTGGTAACTAGGTTGCAGTTTAGAAAAAAAATAAAGATATATGGTAATATCTAAATTTATGGATGAAAGTTATTGTACCTGTTTTCTGGTAGAAGTGTTTTTTTTTTTTTTTTTAAATTCAAAATAAAGAAGAAGAGATTTGAAAAAAAAAATCATGAGTTAGGACTAAGGAACCCACAAATTTGAAAAAGAAGACAAAGTAATGGTTAAGACTTGATAGGTGGACTAACAAGAGTCCTCTCTCTTTTTTTCTTAATCCTAACTGTTTTTTTTTTTTTTTAAACGTGAGTCTTTTTCTTTTCTCTTGGATTTTTGAATCAGTGGCTCAGACGCACTGGAACCTTCCAATAATGAGCTGGTAAGGAATGATTACTTGAAGAATTAGGGAAGTACTGCCTTGTTGAGTTTTGGGTACGCTCTTTCTATTTTAATTTTATATTGTATAGGAATTGATCCTGCTGGAAGGAGATTTATCATTTACTTGTGTAGATGGATAAAGATGGAGGACAACACACATTTCTGCACCTAGGCTAAGAGCTTGCACTAGCGAGGGGGCTAATCTTAGTTTTAGGCTTTTAGCCCATTGTCCGATGAGAATTTTTGTTTTTATATAGATTATTAACATTTAAGTTTAAGTTTTTTTTTTTTTTTTTTGTTTTTTGGGAGAATCAGGTAAGTGAAGTTTTATTAATCAAACAAATCCATTTGGAATACATCCTCCAAATCAACGAGTAGTTCTTCCACCCATATATCAGTGTCAGCAGATAAAACTGCTCTTCATGCAAGGGCATGGGCTAACTTGTTGCCCTCCCTCCTAACATGTTGAAAATTAATCCTTGTAAAATTAGAACCTAAACCATGAATCTCTTTAATCACATGTCCAAAAAAAGTCAGGTTCTCCCTCTTGTTGGTGACTGCCTGGACAACTCGCATACTATCTCCTTCAACAGTCACAAATAAAAGACTTAGCTCCCTTGCAAAAGCAACTGCTCTACTACATGCTAGGCTTTAGCAGCATCCACTGAATGAGGCGCACGAATTTTCTAACTAAGGGCAGCAATTATTTCCCCCTCACTATCACAAACAACAACTCCAATACCTACCATGCTTAAGTTGCCAAAAAAAACTGCATCAAAGTTGACTTTATACACGCCTTCAAGTGGAGGTAGCCAACTCACCGGGACTATTCTCCTTTGAATCTTAGGTGGCTGCTTGTGGATCTCAAAGTACTCTGTCACCATAATCTTAGCTTGCTTGCCGACTTCGTGAAGGGGCCATGAAGGTTGCTTTTCTTGAAGCCTATTGCATCTCTACCACAAGCTCCAAGCAATCGTAAAGAACCAGGCCACATGGAAGATCGATCCTCTGCCCAATACCATTTCAAACAAGTCCGTGAACGTCCAAAATTGGGTCTTATACATCACAACAAAACTGACTTTAGATTTCCAAACTGCCTTAACCTAATCACAAAACCAAAGAGCATGCATAATTGTTTCTTGATGCTCATCACAAAGGGAACAAGTCACATCTAATGGAATGTGTCTCTTGTGAATATTCTCCTTGGTTGGCAAAGAGTCCTTAGTAGCTCTCCATATAAAATGGTGAATTTTATTGGGGACTCGGATATGCCAAATGCCCTTCCAAACCTTCTGATCCTCTAATGAAGTTGAAGCTTGTTCAGCCATTATTGAACCCGAGGCAAGCAAGTGATATGCACTTCGGATAGAATATTCCCCATCTGAGGTGAACAGCCAAACATAAACATCGTCCTATCCAAGTCCACTGACATGGGTCCGTTTAATCTCTTCAGCCTCCCAACTCATAAAAGTATGATCAATCAAATCCTCATTCCAAGATTGGGCATTGGGCATTAAGAATTCACTAACCTGTGAGATATCAGAATTTAATCTAGGAGACAGGATTTTACTGTGTGCAGGGTTAGGTAACCATCTATGCTCCCAAACCTTTATTGTTTGTCCATCACCAACATGCCAAATAGCACCCTTCTGAACAACCTCCCTAGCCTACAGTATACTTCACCAAGCATAGGAGCATTTTGCGGGTGCAGCAGCATCAAAAATGCTACCACTGGGGAAGAACTTCAATTTGAACACCCTATAGAGAAGGGTATCTTTTCGGTGAAAAAGCCGCCACACTTGCTTAGCCAATAAAGCGTTGTTGAAGTGCTGAAAATCCCTAAACCCCATGCCACCAACAGATTTCGAGGAACATAACGAACTCCATTTCACCCAGTGAATTTTCTTCTTCTTTTCTTGCCCCCACCAAAATTTCCTAATCATGGCCTCAATATCCTTGCATAGGCTTGTAGGTAGTCTGAACACACTTATGGAATAGGCCGGTATCGATTGTATGATAGCCTTGATCATGATCTCTTTACCGGCTTGAGAGAGCAACTTCTTCTTCCATCCCTTCATTCTTGCCCAAATTCATTCCTTGACTAATGTGAAACACGCTTTCTTGTTTTTCCCCACAAAGGAGGGCAGCCCCAAGCATTTTTCATAGTGTTGAATTGCCAATACACCAAGGGACTATTTTATAACTTCTTGGGACTCTTCATTAGTATTTTTTCTGAAAAATAAAGTGGTCTTATCTTTATTGACCATCTGACCTAAAGCGCAGCTTCATAAATAGCTAGCAAGTCTTGAATTTTCTCACATCAAGGTGGAGTGGCAAAATAGTAGGCAATCATCCGCGATGAAAAGATGGGTAATCTTTGGCCCACGTCTGCATAAAGAAAACCCCTCAATTTCCCCAGAAACAGAAGCTTTCCTCAAGATAGCATTCAAGCCCTCAGCGTAGAAAAGGAAAAGATAAGGGGAGAGAGGATCCCCTTGTCTTATACCTCTAGTTGGATAGATCATTCCTTTTGGTTCCCCATCCACCAAGATAGAATAAGAAACCGTCGTCACACATTCCATAATCAAATCAACCCATGACTGTTGAAAACCCAATCTCAACAATATATTCTTCAAAAATACCCATTCCACCCAGTCGTAGGCTTTACTCATGTCGAACTTGAATGCCATAAAACCTTTTTTTCCTGAGGCAGCTAGTTTTCATATGATGTAATAATTTGAATGCTATCAAGATATTATCTATGATCAACCTGCCAGCTATAAAAACACTTTGTGTTTCTGAGATAATAGAGTTAAGCAGTGGTTTAAGCCTGTTTGCTATAACTTTACTAATAATCTTATAAATCACATTACAAAGGCTAATAAGCCTGAATTCAATTACTCTTTCAAGATTTTTAACCTTTGGAATTAGGGTGATAAATGTATGATTTATGGATTTCAGCAAAGAACCCGAATTCAAACTAGAAAGTACAGCTTCGATTATGTCCATACCTATGTCTGGCCAGTACGTTTGAAAGAACAAAGGTGGCATACCGTCAAGTCCGGGGGCCTTTAGCGGAGCCATCTCTTTGATTACAACTGCCACTTCCTTTGCTGTGTACCTCTCAACGAGCTTAGCATTCATATCTTCGGTAACCACTGCTTGGACCCCTTCCAAAACTAAATCCAGATTATAAGGGTCTAATGAGGTAAAAAGGCTTCCATAGTAGCCAACTAGCAAGGCTGAGATAGTTTCTTCCTCCCTTTGCCACACCCCCTGATCATCCATTAAGCCCTTAATGAAATTTCTTCTTTCTCGTTAAGTTTTTGTACCATGAAAATATCTGGTGTTTTTGTCACCACACTGTACCCACTTCACATGTGCTCGCGAATGCCACATCTACTCTTCTCTATCCAAAACAAATTTAGTTCCAATTTCAGCCTAATCACCTCTTGATAATCACCCCTCTGCATTGCATTTTCCTCTGCCTTCCATAAAGCCACTTTAGTTTCTCTGATCCGAACTAGCACACTACCAAACTGTGACTTACTCCACTTTTTCACCAGCTTCTTACATTTCTTTAGCTTCTTCGTGACTCTGTACATAGGTGCACCACTTGGATTAGATTCCCACGCTCTTGAGACCGTGTAATGGCATCCTAAATTAGTTAGCCACATTGCCTCAAATCTAAAGGCTTTCTTTTCCACCATTGCTTTTCTCCCTCTGAGTCTAATGTTAACAAAATTGGACAATGATCCGAAGTAAAACAGGACAAGTTTCGGACCCTACCTGTTGGGAATTTTGCTAACCAGTCATAGTTTGCTACTCCCCGATCCAACTGTTCCCAAACCCATTCACCTCGGCGCCTACCTTCTCTTTTATCTTCAACTTTCAGCAGCTCGTTGAAGTCTCCAAAGCAACACTACATCAATTTCGACCCCGAGCGCAACATCCTCAACATATTCCATCCCTCCTCTTTCTATCTCTGTCGAGCTCCCTGTAGAACCCAGTTAACTGCCACGCCTCCTCCGATCCACCATTAACAATCGCATCAATGTGAAATTTCGAAAAGCTGTCTACCCATACAACCACCTCCAGTTTCCATAACAACGCTAGCCCACAACCCCTTCTATCACTAGGAACGATGAACAAGCCATCAAACTCCAACTCCCTCTTCACTTTCTCCATGTGCTTCCTACCTGACCAAGTCTCAGAGAGAAACACAATCTTGGGACCTTTAACTTGCACGATTTCCACAAGCTCTCGAACTGTCCGGCGATTCCCAAGCCCCTGGTAATTCCAGGCTAAGGAATTCATTGGTGTCAACGGGGCTAAGAATCAACCTCCACCATTTGGATTTGTGCATCTTCCACGGCTTGTTTCTTGCCCCTGCCACGTACCTTCTCTTCATCAAAAGCAACCCTCACATTACGCTTTGTACCAAGTATTTTGGATTCACCTCTCCTTTGACTAGTTTTAGTAGCAAACTGAATATGGGCCTATGTTATTCCTCCTCCTACACTTTTTTTTTTCTAGTTTGGGCCACTCAAACTAAAAGGAGACACTTCCTTAACACTCTCAATTGTAATTGGGTCTAACTGATCAGTTATCCAACCGTTGCTCATGTCAAAGCTTGTGGCCAATGGGCCTAGTTCAACACTTGGTGAAAATGGGCTGCCCTCCACATTGTTGCTTCCTGGGCTTGGCGTCAGAATAACTTTGAAATTAGGTGCTCCCTCATGAGAAGTTGCTGTCTCCCACAACATATTTTCTACTACCCTAGACTAGGCTTTTGATTGGTCCAATGCTTTTTCACTCAAATCTGCTTCTTTCTCCCCTTGCTTTCTCCCCAACCCTTTGACTAACTCATTTTTGTGCAAGTTTTTTTTAGCTGCTATTTCAATGCACCAACACTTTTTTCTCTCCATGTCGAGGAGCATGTCTCAAGGTTCGTTTGGTTTGGCACATGTGCCTTACCATCTTCCTTCGAACTCCCACGTGCCTAAACCACCTCCAACCTCTGCACCACCTTGGCGCCATAATCCCTGTGCCTGTTTCCTACACCTTTCTCCACCAAACTTGGTTGAGTCTTGATTGCTTCTCCATAAAATTTCTCCTCTCAGCCAAGCCCCATATTGTAGTTCCTCCTTTTCACCCAACGTGTTACGATCTCTAGATTCTGGGCAATCCTTTAGAGCGTGACTGAGTAAGCCACACTTGTAGCAGAAGTTAGGGAGCCTCTCGTACTTGAACTGAACCCATCTGCCTTCCCCTTCTTCTATATTTATCTTCTTCCCGCAGACCAATCTCTTTGTCACATCAGTGCGCACTCATACGCGTAGGCATCTTGCCCGTTGCACTCCAGATTCAAAGACATCCACTTCCAAAACCTCACCCAGTTTGGAACCAATCGCCTATCCTATTTCCTTCGTCCTACACTTTAAAGGGAGATTGAATATTTGAATCCAGAGAGGTGCCCATTTAAGCTATATTTCCTTCGGAGATAGCTCACCATCAAACTCCTGTATAAGAACTAACTGTTTTTCATAGTTCCATAGGCACATATCAAGGACTTTCTTCTTGTCTTTTCCATCACTAAATTCCACCAGGAAAAGGTCTTCCTCTACCTCAAAAATTTGGACCCCCTTATTTGGCTTCCACAACATCCTCATATTCTTTCTCAGGGCATCTAAACTTATACTTTTATGGGACATAATCTTCATCATCGCACAGTTCTTCCCTATTTCCTTAGCAGTTCTTGTGCTATTGCTATCTATCTCTATACCCTCATCTTCCTCCTCCGTGAAAGAAAGTTTCTTCCATAAAACTTCAAGCTCCTCTGCCATGACCTTCCTTTTCCTCACCTTTATGCGGACCAAACCAATAGGGTAGCCCTCAAAGAAAAAACTACACCAGACCTCACTCAGGGGAGGTCACACTACCTCTTGCAAGAACTACAAGACTCTCTACTGCTACTACATGCACAAGGGCACAAGAGCACTTTTTTGTTACAACGCACCACCCTCTCGAGAAGCTAGTTGAAGAAATGATTCGGAGTTTGAGTTTAAGTTAGACTTATTAGAGAGATAGAGTTTCACTCCTTATAAAGTTTTGATTAAACAAAAATAATTTTGTTTAAAAAAAATGATAATTATGAGTTTGAGTTTAAGTTTAAGTTGGACTTCTTAGAAAAATAGAGTTTTACCCCTTGTTAAGTTTGAACTAAACAAAAATAATTATATTTAAATAAAATGATAATTTTATTTAAATATTGTGCTGATGTGAAAAATTGTGAGAGTTTCAGAGGTTTCAGTTTTATATAATAATAATAATGAATCGCTTAAAATAAAATTGAAAACTTGAGCTTAGTGAATGAAGGAATATGGGAGTTGTAGCAGTTCAAATCTCTAAATAGAGACTGGTACTATTTTGTGGTAATATTTTAGTAGGAGTTAAAGATGTATATTTACTAGATTATCCTATAATTTTGTCTTTACTTAAATAGTAGTACTAGCCTCTGAAAAGTCCATTCCAAATAGGGAAAGTCCTTTAAATAGTAGTACTAACCTATGCACGTGTTCAAAGGTTTTTTTTTTTTTTTTCTAAATTAAATATATTTTTTTTTTCTATATTGCATGAATTGATCTTTCTTTGTATTTCTATATTAAAAAAGCCAATTTGAAATATACTCCAATTCTAGTGTAGAAGGGTATTTCAAATGTAAACACCTAAAGAGAGTTAAGGAAAATATTTTTCAAAACTATAAAATTGTGTAAAATAAAGATAGGCATACATGTAAAGAAGGATGGTGATTCTATCAATATAGAACCTTAAACGACTTGTAGTCTTGCAGTGTTATTGTAATTCTGTATGTAGTTTAGCATCACTGGTTTAAATATAGGATTAGTTATAATAATGTCCACGTGTATGTATTCTGTTAGAGTAGTTAGTTCCAAATCAGTTAGGATTAAGGACCCTATATAATAGGGGATCTGATGTAATCTATTTGATATAATAAAATTCAGTTTTTCTATTTCTTCTTCTTCTAGTTTTTCTCTCTAAAGAATATCAGAGCTCTTTCATAATATCAGAGTCTCTTTCATGGTATCAGAGCCTACAATGGCGTCTTCTGCAAATTCTTCATCGTCTTCATCCTCTGCAACAACAGGATCAACCACGAGTTCTTCGATCACTCATGGTGTCAATCCTTCGTTGCTACTACTGTCAAATATGGCAAGTATGGCTACTGTGAAGCTTGATTACAACAACTATATGGTGTGGAAACATCAGATTGAAGTGATCTTGGTAGCATATTCGATGATCAATTTCATCAATGATGATGATCAAGCTCCGGATCCATTCCTCAAGGATAGCTCAGGTAATTTTACAACTGTGGCTAATCCAGAGTATTTTCAATGGAAGAGTCGTGAGCAAGCCTTATTCACCTTTCTTAATTCAACTCTTTCATCGTCAGTCTTGGCTCTTACTGTGGGTCAGAAATCTGGGAGAGGTGTCTGGAAGGTGCTTGAGAAAAGGTTTGCATCAGTATCACGATCTCACGTGCTCAGTTTGAGGGATGAGTTAATGAGTATCAGGAAGGGCTCAGAGTCAATGGATTCTTTCTTTCAACGAATCAAGGAGGTTAGAGATAAACTTGGAGCTGTAGCAGTTTATGTTGATGAAGAAGAGCTAATTCATCTAGCACTTGAAGCTCTGCCTTCAGAATTTGATGCATTTTGTTCTGCGATTAGAACCAGAAATGATATTATTACTATTGAAGAGTTGAATACACTCTTAAATGCTGAAGAGAGATCAATCAAGAAAAGGTCTAATCATGCTGTTCTTAGAGATTCTACATCATTTGCTATGGCAGCCAATCAATTCAATCAAAATTTTGCAAAAGGAAGAGGCAAGGCTGGGAATAACAGAGGTCGTGGCAATGGAAGAGGTGGTGGAAATCAATTCTCTGGTGGTGGTCAATTCTACCACAATCAGTTTCAGTTTCCTAGTAGTGGTAGTGGTCAATTTCAGAACCATAACAATCCAGTGGAACCTCAATTCATCAATCCACAGAACAAGCCTTCCTTCCATCAAGGACAGAGAGTTGCATGTCAGATTTGTGGCAAGAATGGCCATTCTGCTTTGGATTGTTACCACAGAATGAATTTTACTTATCAAGGTAGGCATGCTCCAGCTAAGCTTGCTTCCATGGCTGCAAGATCAATGGCTGCAACTTCTGGTGCTAATCAGAATCAGGATTGGTTGACTGACACTGGTGCCTCTGATCACATCACACTAGATTTGTCCCAACTTTCTCTTGCTCAACAACCTACAACTGGTGAGTCTGTAACAGTTGGCAATGGGCAAGATTTACCAGTGACACACATTGGCAATGGTAAGCTCATCACTTCCTCTCATAATTTCTGTTTAAACAATATTCTTAGAGTTCCTAGTATTGCTTCCAACTTACTATCTGTTCATAAACTATGCCTCCAAAATAATGCATTTTTTTATTTTGATGCATACCAGTTCTTAATTCTGGATTTACCTACGAGGAAGGTTCTTTACAGAGGGCTGAGTAAGGATGGAGTTTATCCTATACCCTCTTCCACTCTGCCTTCCTCAACTCCTTCTCTTCCAAATTCTAGTGGTTTTGCTGCCCTGTCTCCACAATCTTTACTCTGGCATAATAGGCTTGGTCATCCTTGTGCTAAAGTTTTACTTTCAGCTATGTCTTTGTTTCCTTCAGTCAAAGTGTCCTGTGTTAGTGACATTTGTTCTAAGTGTCCTTCTTGTATAAGTGCTAAAATGCACAAGATTCCTTTTCCTACTTATGTATCAAATACTGAATATCCTTTTCAATTAGTGCACTCTGATGTATGGGGCCCTGCTCCTGTGACTTCTGTTCTTGATCATAGATTTTATGTGATCTTTGTTGATGATTTTACTCGTTTCACTTGGTTATTCTTGTTGCAAAGAAAGTCTGATGTATTCCAAGTCTTTCTCCATTTCAATTCATTGGTTGCAACTCAATTTAATGCCAAAATCAAAACACTAAGATCAGATGGTAGGGGTGAGTTTGTTAATGCCAATTTTAAGTCTTTTTGCTTAGAACATGGTATTCTCCATCAATTTTCCTGTCCTTACTCTCCTCAACAGAATGGTGTTGCTGAGAGGAAGCACAGACAAATTGTGGAGAGTGCTTTATCCATGCTTCACCAATCCAATCTCTCTCACTCTTATTGGTCTTATGCTTTTGTTACTGCTGTGTACCTATTGAATAGACTTCCATCTTCAGTTTTGAAATTTGTTTCTCCTTGGGAGAAACTGTATGGTCACACACCACCCCTTCATGCTTTAAGAACTTTTGGTTGTGCTTGTTATCCTTTGTTGAGACCCTATGCCTCTCATAAGTTTGATCCTAAATCTAAGCAATGTATTTTTCTTGGTTATCCTCCTCAGTACAAAGGATATATTTGCTTGGATGTTGTTACTAGCAAAATTTACATTTCATGTCATTGTGTCTTTGATGAGTCTATTTTTCCTAGTCTTCTTGTTTCTAGTGCTAAGACACCTTCCTCTTCCCCTACTCCTTTGTCCTCTGATGTGTGGTTTTCTTTTCCTCCATTGTCTTCCTTTGACATTTCTCAGTTCAGTCCCATTTCTTCTTCTACTTCTGGTTCAGCTGAGTCCCCTGCTTGTTCTGAGCATTCTTCTTCTGCTCTATCTTTCAATTCTTGTCCTGTTTCTCTTGAATCTAGTCTATCTGGCTCCACTGCTGTTCCTAGCCTTTCTATTTCTGTCCCAACACCTGTCCCTGTGACCACAAATGCCCATCCTATGCTTACCAGGTCCAAGAATGGTATTTCTAAGCCTAAGGTGTTCACTGTTCAGACTGATTACAGTTGCATTGAGCCTCCTTCCTTTTCTATTGCTTCTAAGTTTTCTCATTGGGTTCAAGCCATGGATTCTGAGTTTACTAGTTTGCAGCAGCAGCATACTTGGTCCTTAGTTCCTTTGCCACCTAATAAAAATGTTGTGGGGTGTAAGTGGGTGTGCAAGGTTAAGAAGAATAGTGATGGTTCTATTGCTAGATTCAAGGCTAGACTTGTTGCTAAGGGTTACTTACAACAATATGGTCTAGACTATGCTGAAACTTTTAGTCCAGTGGTTAAGCCTACAATTGTGAGGATTATTCTTGCCTTGGCTGTTCAGTTTGGTTGGTCTCTAAGGCAGTTAGATGTCTCTAATGCTTTTCTTCATGGGGTGCTGCAAGAGGAGGTTTATATGAGCCAGCCCCCTGGTTACAAGGATATCTCCAAACCTAATCATGTTTGTCTATTGCACAAAGCAATCTATGGCCTGAAACAAGCTCCTAGGGCTTGGTTTGACAGCTTTACAACTCAGCTCTTCCATTTGGGGTTTCATGCTTCCTGTGCAAACAGTAATTTGTTCATTCTCATTCATTCCAAGCAGGTTGTTTACTTACTTTTGTATGTGGATGACATCATTATTACTGGTAGTGGTAAGGTCCTTGTTGCTGATATTATTTCTCAACTTGGAGTTTCATTTGCTCTCAAGGATTTAGGTCCTTTACACTACTTTCTTGGGTTACAGATTGAGTATTATGGTGATGGTATTTTTGTACATCAGTCCAAATATGTCAAAGATTTATTGTCCAAATTTCATATGATGGACTGTAAACCTTGTTCTAATCCGTGTGCATCTCCTCAATCTCATGCTCTTGCTGTTAGCTGTTAGTCCTCTTCTCTCTGATCCAACAGCCTATAGAAGTCTTGTTAGTGCTTTGCAATACTTGACATTCACTAGGCCTGACTTGAGTTATGCTGTCCAGAAGGCCTGTCAGTTTATGAGCAAGCCTTCTCAACTCCATCTTGTTGCTGCTAAAAGGATTTTGAGGTACTTGATGGGTACATTGCATAGGGGGATTTATTTTAGGCCTAGTTCTCTCACCCTTTCAGCTTATTGTGATGCTAATTGGGCAGGGGATCCTATTGATAGAAGGTCCATTACTAGCATGATTGTTTTCTTGGGCAACTCTCCTATCACCTGGTCTGCTAAGAAGCAGGCTGTTGTGTCTCGGTCCTCTACAGAAGCTGAATACAGGTCTCTAGCTCAAACTACAGCTGAGTTATATTGGTTGCATATGCTTCTCAAGGACTTAGGGGTTTATTTGCATCACCCTCCTATTTTATGGTGTGACAATGTTTCAGCCCTTGCTTTGGCCTCAAATCCTATCTTTCATGCCAGAACTAAACATATAGAGGTTGATTATCATTTTGTTCGAGAGAAGGTGTTAAATAAAGATATGGTTATCAAGTACATTTCAACCTTGGATCAACTGGCTGATATATTCACTAAAGGCTTGCCCTCTCCTCGGTTTCATGCTTTGTCCTACAAACTCATGGGGTCTTCTCCCCTTCGTTTGAGGGGGGATGTAAAGAAGGATGGTGATTCTATCAATATAGAACCTTAAACGACTTGTAGTCTTGCAGTGTTATTGTAATTCTGTATGTAGTTTAGCATCACTGGTTTAAATATAGGATTAGTTATAATAATGTCCACGTGTATGTATTCTGTTAGAGTAGTTAGTTCCAAATCAGTTAGGATTAAGGACCCTATATAATAGGGGATCTGATGTAATCTACTTGATATAATAAAATTCAGTTTTTCTATTTCTTCTTCTTCTAGTTTTTCTCTCTAAAGAATATCAGAGCTCTTTCATAATATCAGAGTCTCTTTCAATACAAACGTGTGAGCAAGAAAGTATAAAATATATTGAGTATTAAGAAAATTACATCTGCTTATGCCTCAAAGAAAAACATGAGGAGGGAAAGAGAAGACATTTATTTATATTTTGTTTTGGAAACTCTATATAATGATAAATTGTAGTATTGGCAAAAATGAATACTTATAAATATCTGCTTATGATATTTTCAAATTTATAAATTAACCTTAAAAAGAAAAACTGTGTCAACAGGTAGTTTTATTAAAAAGATGGAGAAGAAGGTCCGACCCCTTGGGTTGGGGAGGTGGTGGCGCGCTGCGTGCTACGTGGGTTTTATGGGCTCGAAATTGTTGCTCTCAAGTGTTTTGAGCAATAGAGGCTCCCACGCTCAGAAGTTTTGGGCTTGGGTCACACGACATGTCCTCTCACAACCACATCCTTCCACGACCCTTTCGGGTTCCATTTTCTTATGCATTATATTTACCAACGTCATGGAAGGCATTATTTAAAGGAAAAAAAATTATAATAATTATCTTTTTAGAATTTTAAATTGAAAAATATCCTTTTATTTATTTGAAAGGGAAAAGAAAAAAAAATGAGATTATAAGAGTGCAATAATATCGATTTCATCTATTATACATATTTTAGCCTAGATATCAGTTTTATCAATTGAAATTTCGATAATTTACAAGACATATTAAATAAATAAAATATTAAAACAACAAATATTGCAGCAAATCTGGATGAAGATCTTAGACACTTAGGGGCTGTTTGGTAAGAGTACTTAAATATAATTTTTGTTTTGCAATCTATAAAATGGTGGGTCTCATACTTGAATTTATTGTTTGACTAATATTTTCTAAATATAATTTTCAAAAAACTGTATCCTATTTTCTTGATTTAAAACAGAATTTTGAAAACAGCTTAAGGGTGTTTTCAGGATACGAAAAATGTTTTTAACGACATAGTTGTAAATAAATTGAAAACAGTAGACCCCACATATTTGTCCAAACTTTTTTATCTTTTAAATTTAAGAGTTTATCTTTATCACCAAAAGAATTCTCACATTTCAAATTTCAAACTTATCATTGAAAATAAAATAAAATAAATGATGAGCTCTATTCCCTTATCATTATCCACCAAAAAAAAAAAAAAAGTAATCTACAGATTCTACATGTTACTTTTTGTAAATACACTTTTTTTAAAAAAAATCTCAAAAATAGAAATGGTCTCCCAAACAATTAATTTTGTTTTTAGTATTTTGAAAATTGTTTTTAAAAGCGGGAGCCAAACACGTAAAATATAAAAGTTATTATCTGAAAACTAGTTTCAAATTCAATTTTTTGAAAATTGTTTTTATTTTGTTTTGAAACTTGAGAAAAAAAAATTCTCTTACCAATCAGGCCCTTAATATTTTTTATGCTCAAATTCAATTCTCAAGTTTCTATCCTATAGTCATTATCATGTTACCGTAAAGCTTACAACAATTTTACAATATTTTCAAATTATCCTATCATCTCACACATGGGAATGTGAAAAATGATAAACTAATTTGAGAATATTGCAAAATTTTTGTTAAGTCCCCAAGACTCATCATGTGAAATGTTGTGGGAAATCTTAGGCCTTGATCTTATTGTGTAATTTGGAAATATGATTGATATTTCCAATATTTATCATCAGATCTCAATATCTATTTTATGACATATATAGTTACCCCTTTAACAAATAGAAGATCCCTTCTCCTAAGAAACTTGTATTATTACCATATTATAGTTTTTTTTATTTTTTTTTTAACATATAAGCTATTTTATACATATTAGGGACGTCTCATTCATAACGTCCTATAAAAGATATGGAATTACAAAAGCAGAGGATCCTCATATGCAATCTTTGATTCAGTTTGTTGTCCTCCCCATATTGATAGTCTATCCACCATACCCAACTTGACAATCTAGTTGATCATCGAGGCAGTTGTTGTTGTTGTTTGTATCAGACTTTTAAGAATTTTTCTAGTGAAATTTTTGGGTTTAATTAGAAGTAAAATGCTTTTTAAGGGGGCTACCAAAAAAAAAAAAAAAAAGAATCAGTTAACTATGTTATTTTTTCCTTTGAATCAATTTTCATTTTTTTATGGGGATATGTATAATAGGTGCATCTCCCGTACCACATAACTTAACTTTAAAGTGAGAATGAACTTGTTAATAGGAAATGATTGATTTTTTCTTCTCTCACACACCCAATTACAAGAACATTAAACATGTATATAAATAAGTTTCAATACGTTTTGAGTGGAATTGTGTTGTGCTTTTGTGTTAGACTTTCTTTCTATCTCTCTTGTTTGTGTGTGTGTGTGTGTGAGAGTGAGAGAGAGAGAGAGAGAGTATATTATTTGCTTTAGATATAAGATAAACATATCTTTACCTTATTAAATATGGACTTGTCATATGATTTCCCACTAGTGAAAGATATGACATATGATATGAGTGTGACTAATAAAATATTCACCAATAATTATCCACGAAGAAACTAGAAAATGTGCCAACGGAACATGGCAGTTCTTTGTTTTTTGTTTTTTGTTTTTTTTTTAAAGGAAACATAATAGCTAATTATTTCGTTTTGAATTCGAATACGTAAGTAGGACATCTATTTTGACATTATTTGTGAGAGCATGTCATTGCATAAATGTAAACGTTTATTTCAAACATTGGTTAAGTTCCTATAGGAAATAAAAATTAAAGGGGCAAGATTTTTCATATACATTTTATCGCAAACAACATCTATCTGATTATCTCACAATTAAAGTCTGAAAAGAAATCATAGGACATCCAATTCATGATGACAAGTTTTTTATAATTAAGTAAAAATATCAATCGATTTTTAATGTAAACAAAATTCGAAACCCCAAATATTTTATCCCGCAAATACCGGTTGAACTTACCGAGCCAAAAGGAAAAAGGAAAGCAAAATAACTTTGTACTGTATATTTCATGTCAAATAATAAATCATGAGTAAAGGAAACAGATAACGTTGTCCCTTGGAACGTGCATCACTCTTCAATGCGAAATGACTTGTCCTAAAGTTGAGCATGTTTAGAAATGCAAATGCACATGGCGACATGCCATGAAAGCTGAAAACTCTTAGGTGAAAACCATGAGAAAAAAATCAACAAGACAACAACAAAATGCATAGGGAAACGTGATTTTGCAGAACTATTTTTCCCAAGTAAAAATCTCTCTCTATTTTTGGGAGTACATAATATACATGTTAGTATAGTAACCCTTGCCATATTCAGCTTATTTCCTTTGAATACACAACTCCTTATATTTCTCAAAAGGTTTTTGGTAGCTTCTTGAAATGGGAAATTGATTTTGAGAGTGAAGTCGCATTTGGTAGATTTGTCATGAAAGGTAAAGATAATATAGAAGGGTAGGCAGTGAATAAAAATGCCATCACATAGATAGAAGAGAATCGAGTGCTCTGGCTTTATTTTAGAGAGGGGTCCCATAGACCCCATGAGTGCATGTAGTTTCTCTATAATCTCTCTCCTAAGCTAACGGTCAAATTTTTTTATTTCTGGCAGAGACTGGAGATAGATATAAAGCTAACTCCTTTTCAAGCATCTTGAGCACAAGTAAGGTATGTTTCCAATACAAGATATAATGATAGCTCAACAGACCCCATCATCACAGTAAACAAACATCACAATATGTGTGTTACTTATAACGACAATTATAACTTTGAAAGCAAAAAAATAAATAAATAAATAAAGAAAAGAAAAAGAGAAGGATAAAAAATAAAGGGTACTTTCAATTTTTTTGCTTTGCTTTGCTGTGTTGAGGAACCTTATTCATTAATTATCAACCTCTCTCTGTCTCTGACAAGGAAGAGTGAGCCTTGACATATTCAAAGGTTGGTTTTATATGTTTGTGGAGGTGATGAATGAGATTCCCAAAAAGAAAAAACAAAGCTATAAAGAGAGAGAGAGAGAGAGATTCTCATTATCTGAGAGTAAAAGGTTGGAGATCACATGAAGAATACCAGAACAACTTTAAGTTGAATGGAAGAAAAGATAAAGAAACTATCTCCACAAGTCAAGGTGCACACAATTTGCCCTTAAAAGGGGGGGAAGCACATATACACGATCCCCCATATCTATATCATCTACTTATTCCTTTTCTTAAACTAATTCTAATGTCCTAAATCATGGCAACATGCATTCCATAAGCACTGGCCATCTTTCATTTTTTTAACAAATAAGTACTAAGATTTGAAATTTATGATGTCCGTGACATGATGACAATAATCAATGATGATTTTACGTATACAATTTGAATGCAGCTTCTATACATATTTCATGATAAGAGATTTTACGAGTTGAGTTAGTTGATGTATATCCATCTTTTGAAACACAAAAGCAATCAAAATGTAATATATGAGAGTTGTGAGTTGTGACCACCCCTTTTGTTTTTTCTTCTCTCTTTTCCTACTTTTGGCTACTTTTTTTATGTGTGCTTTCTTTTAGATTTCGGTGGTGGTTAAACGAAAGTATGGTAGATGCGGTTTGGGTTGATGTGAGCAATAATAGAGGTAGAGTGAAAGAGAAAGATGAAGAAAGATGAATGGGGAATCCATCTAGAGCTACTTTTCATCTACTC
The DNA here is from genome assembly GCF_002906115.3 of Quercus suber. NCBI lineage: Eukaryota > Viridiplantae > Streptophyta > Magnoliopsida > Fagales > Fagaceae > Quercus > Quercus suber. The sequence goes on from NW_027069839.1 coordinate 247,122, forward strand.
TCTCATTCTTCAGAGGGTTCCCCCCTCCCCTCTTTTCTGATCAGTCTTTGTCAGCAAGTTTCACGAGAAGCTTAGCATTTATTTAGTCTCTATTTCTTAGCTAACTCGATCTGACTTTTCTTTTAATTTAGATCTCTATTCCACACTTAATTAATTAGACAATAAGTTGTAGAACAAACTAGAGTTTACAATTTATGGAAAAAAATTATTTGTCCAATTCTACAAGTTGGGAATCTTTGTGGATGTCATAGTTAAGCTACAAAACATTAAATTAATTTTAATTGTCTTCGTAATTATTTGAAGCACTCGTGACAAAAAACCAAATCAGTCACCTCTTTTGCTTAAAGCTTTTGCATATCTAATTATCTAATACTTGTGGACTAATCTTTGTAACGTCAAGGACAGAAAAAAAAGGGCCAGCTTGTCATGTTGATGCCTTTGTAACATAGTTTCTGACACGCCATTGTACGGCCTGCCTCATGCGGCATATTATCCTATTCCCATACCATACGTATTAATTAATTCCATTATCCTACCCCATGTGGGTGTTTCATAATTAAGACAAAAACTCCTGTTCATTATTTGACATGTTTGATAATTATAAAGGCTAATGTCCACTTAACTCCTGCGTATAAATCAAGATTTGCAGAATCAACACAATGACCTATAAAAATTGAATTCAAATTAATTTAACCGATAAAGTCTAATCAATCGTAATGAAGTGGACCTCTTAAATTTGAAATATATAAAAAATATATATATAAAAACCTCGGTTGGCTGGTTAATTAACAATTAATGACGGAGTATTTTGTATACTAATCAAACGGCTATTCTATTTGTCTTTGTTGTCTCCTTAAATGAAGCTAATTTGTCTAATCTTGCACAGGTAAAAACATATGAAATGTTTTAAAAAATAAAATCAAAGACTCTGAATTTGGTTTAATTTAAAAGATTGCATTGAAAACATCAAATCCATATCTGAATTCTGCACTTACGGCTAAAAATGTATAAACTAAGTTGGCATCTCCTTGTCCTAGTGCTTCACCTTAGATAATAATTAAAATAAGTGTAATCTCTCTATGCATGTGTTGTGGGAATTCAGGTTCGTCCCCATTGTCTTGTTAAGATGATAATATCAAAGTAAACTTGAGCGTAGGGCATGGGCAAGAAAATGGCAAGTAGGACTAAGTGACAGCTAGCCTGCAGCATCGATTTTGAAAATCACTTTAGGTTACAAGACACTTACCAAATTGTCCATATTCACATATATCTTTGCACATGCCACATGCATTTGTTATTTGCTCATGCTTTGTACGTACCTTTTTTTTTTTTTTTTTTTTTTGCCTTGGTTTGTTGTTAAGATCTACATCTATCTATGCGATCAGATTTGAGGAGTAAAGAGAATGGTGAGAGGCACAGTGCCATAGCTAAAAAGCATCACCCATTACAAGAAAAAAGAAAAAAACTCTTTGCAACGAAATTTTTAATATTAACTTTCTTATATCCAAAATTCTAGTAGTGCATCCATGTAAAGAGTTAAAAAAATATGTATTTTACATTTTACTCCTATATACAATTCTAAAGTTTCATTTTACATTTTTTTGTTTCCTGAGTTGTACCTTATCTTTTCATTTATTGTATTGTATGGTGAGAAAATCCTAAATTAAAATTTTAAATTAACCTGAGAGACCAACCAGATTTTTTTTTTTTTTTTTTTTAGGATCAGGACCAAACAGGTTTTTTTTTTTTTTTAATTGTACATCACTCTCAGCTTAAATATATGGCAAACTGATACACAACCAAACGCTCTGGCAGACTCCGAATGCATTGCAGTCTTGCAGAGAAATTGAATGCCCATCCACTGGTTTGAGAAAATCAATTTCAAAGCTGGCAATAATTGTCATTGAAATTGAATTGGCATGTCAAGGTCAGATTTGGACCATTGGTCAAGGTCAAATAGAGTTACTATTTCTTTTTTTTCTTTTTTTTGATGAAAGGGCGAAAGGTTAAGTTACTATTTCAATAGCAAGATATTAGGACTTACATGTGAAATTCCTATTTTGAAAAAAAAAAAAAAAAAAGATTAGCACATTATTGAAATCTGTCTAATCATTTTTTTTAAAACAACATAGTAGAGATAGGATATTGAAATCTATGATGCCTTTAAACATAAAACTCTTAACAAATTTATCTTATGAATTGAAAATTTGATGTAGAGATAGGACATTTGATTTGAACTTTTTTTTTTTTTTTGGAGAAATATTTTATTTGAACATAAGATCACATTAAGCTACAAAATTCTTGATAAATTTACCTAATGGGTAATGAATTGAAAAATGAAAAAATCATTTCTACCAAGATATACTTAAATAGTTTTTCATTTTGGTTCAAGTTTAAATGTTTTTGCCACAAAATTCAGTAGCAACCAAATGAAACCAAATCTTTAAAGAAGTAGATATACCCTATTCTCAATTATTTTCACCTTTATCTAAGTGAAGGTGTGCATGAACTTGAAGTCTTGAAACTTTAAATTGTACTAATATCTGCTCTGCATAAGCCATGTGCTTATCTACGGAACTTCTATAGGAATGTATGTGTGTAATTTTAGTACTGGCAATCTGATTCAATTCTAATTATCAAGCAAAAATGAATTCATTATAATGACATTTGAACCTAATTAAGATGACATTAAGCCACAGAATTCTTGATAAATTTATTTAATGAGTAATAAATTGAAAAATGAAAAAAACGAATTTCTACCAAAATATACTTAATAGTTTTTCATTTTGGTTCAAGTTTAAATGTTTTTTGACACAAAATTAGCAACAGTTTAAACCTGAATCTTTAGAGAAAGGGATAAATTCTATTCTTAATTATCTTCACCTTTATCGAAGTAAGGTGTACATGAACTCTTTTTCTTTTTCTTTTTTTGAGAAGTTGTACATGAACTTCAACATTCAATTGTACTAATATCTGTTCTGGATATGTCACGTGTTATCTACGGAACTTTCATAAGAAAGAAAGTATTTATAGTACTGGCAATCTGATACAATTTCTAATTATTAAGCAAAAATGAATTCATTATAATGACATTTATAACCGCACGCAAAAATGAGTTCAATTTCTGGTTTAAGAAACCAAGAAGTTCATACAACTTTTACAATCTGGGGCAAGGAACATTGAATCCTGACGTTACTCATTATCAAAGCTTTTTCATTTTTGCTAAGCAAAAAAAAAAAAAAAAGCATTTATGTTCTTGGGAACTTCACTGATTTATTGTAACCTGCAGGATAGGTTTTATATCAGAAAAATTAATTCCTCTCGTATTAGCTTTTACAGAGATGCCTCTGTTTTTTTAGCCTTAGGTGGCAGTAGTGGTACTAGTACACTATATCATTATGGAATTTAACGCCGTAAACAATTAAAGCACATTAAATAAGCTTTGGCTACTTATTTGTTGTTTTTTTTTTGGTTTCCATGCAAATTAATTTTTTTTTTCTATTTTATTTGGAAATATCTTAAAATATTATTTTATTTTAAAAAATAAAAGTTATTAATTTATTAATGTTCCTATTATACATCTATTAATTTACTAATTCAATTTTTTGATAAATTTTTTTAAAAGTAATTTTGGAAACTTATACATTTTTAAAAGGTAGACAAGACAATAAATGATATTCCCTTAAAAACTTTGACTTTTTAAACAAAACAAAAAAAGTGAGACGGATGAAGTATTTTTTTTTTATTGAGGAAATAATTAATGTGGACCATCCAAATTCATGCAATATCAATTTTTCTACACTTAGGGGTGTATTTATAGCAAATCTATATATATATATATATAAGGGCTTAATTTCATGAATAAGTTGTAACCAAGATTTTTCTTTTTCTAAATATAAAAAAGTCGTGTAAACCAGTCATTGAGTAAAAACGACAAAGTCATTAGGTGAGAGAGATTAACGTAAATTTTTCAGCACATGTGAACCATATATTATATAAACTCTATTTTATATATATATATATATATATAAATAGCATAAATATAAAAATAAAGCATTGGATTAAGGATTAAAAATAAAGCATTGGAGATGTCTATAAGTTCCGCATATAGATTTTGACACGTGTAAGGATTAAGGAACCGTCCAAAAAATCACAACCAACGTTTCCCATGCGGAGTCGCATGAGTTAACCTGTCCTCACTGCTACCTTTAAAATTAAAATTAAAATTAAAAAAATTATAAAAAGTAAGAAACTGCCAAAGGACCAAATCCCGACCTTCCCACCCACAACGGCCACTAGCCCTTTTTTCTCAGACAACCTCGAAAAGTGTGGGACCCACACTTGGTCCACGCTGTCACTGTCAACGTGGCCCCCTCACCCACACATTTTTTTTTTATGAAATTTACAATAAAGAAATGTTAGTAACGTTTCGTCAAAACTCTTTTTTACTCCCTATTTATGATACATCCTAACAATTTTAGAAGCGGATAGCGTGTTGAATTGAACCTTAATAGATTAATGAATTCACCACCCGAGTATCTTGTAGGGTCTACAAAACTTACCTTAGTTGTTCCCTATCTTGGTGTTAACAAAATAGTATTAACATAGTGTTTCGTCAAACTTTTTTTTTTACTCTTTATCTATGATACATCCCGAAAATCCTATAAATTGATTGTCCATTGGATTGAACATGAACGGGCTAATAAATCTACCGCCCGAATATCTTGTGGGATCCACAAAGCTTACCTTAGTTGTTCCCTAACTTATTGTTAGCATTTTTTTTTTTTTTTTTGGTATTTATTTACTATTGAGCATTCACACCAATTATGGGACCCATTAAAAACAATCTGGACCCCACATGTGTACCCAAATTTGGGTCCACGCTCATCACGTTGTTCTGTACAGGAATCAGGGACGACTGAGCAGAAAAAGATAAAAGAGAATTGAGTAAAGAGTGGGTGCGTCGGAGTGTAGCTATGTCCACGTGGCACTACCTGGCAGGCCCAGTTCGGCAAATGATACGTGGCAGATGCCCAGTTTGTCAGTTATTTAATCCCACGCTTCAGTCTTTAGTCTAGTCTTTACCTCTTTCTTCGTAAATTTTTTTTTCCTTAAAAAATTAAAATAAAATAACCAAGGCCACGATAAACTCGAGCCTATATTCCGGAAATACCCCTAGTAAATCGCTGGAATTACGGGACTGACCGGATCTTTGTTGGTTACGAAATAGGAGCCAAGTGGGAGGAAGGGCTTTTCTGGTAGTCGGATCCTAAAATAGACAAAACCAAAACCAACACACAAATCTTCCTCTCTCTCTCTCTCTCTCTCTCTTCTTTTACTTTTACTTTGTTATTGTTATTATTCCATCTAAAAAAGTGGGTTTATTTTTTTATTTATTAAAATTTAATTGTAAACCAAACCAAACCCTAAATAAACCCCACCATACAGGCTTGCCACCCCTATTGCATGCCCATTTGTTCATTAGCTCGTCCTTGTCGTTGCCTCTTATATCAATACTATATCTTCTCCCCTTCTAAAAAGCCTAAAGATAAGAAAACCCATTCAACAACAAAAACCCAACACACAACTAAACGCATACAAATAGCTAGAGATAGAGCCAGACTCTTAGAATACACAAACACACAAACAAAAATCAAAAACACAAAACAAAACTCTCCCATATATATCATCTATCTTCATGGCTGTCGAGGCTCGGCATCTCAATCTCTTCCCTTCTCAACTCATAGGAAACAGGTACACATACCTCTCTCTCTCTCTCTCTCTCTCTCTCTCTCTTGTGTGTTTGTTTTGGCAAAGCTAATGGGAAAGCGATGAACTTTGCAGGGAAATGATGAACCCCATTGAAGCAAACACAAACATGTACAACAACAACCAGATGGGATACACATACACAGTTCCATTATCGGGAACAACAACAGAGACTATGTTGCCAGCTGCATACAATTCTTTGATGAACGACTCGATTCCTCAAAAGGCTGCGATAAAATCAGAGAGCGGTCTCACCTATAACATCCCTATTCCCATCTCGAGAAAGCGGTCAAGAGACTCCATGATCAACCCCAGCTTGAGCTTCCTCTCTCATCACCAAACCACTCCTCAGCCACAAAAGAATTGCGGGTCCTTCTCTTTTCTCGGTGAAGACATTTCCTTTCAGATCCAACAACACCAATTCGATATCGACCGTCTCATTTCTCAACATGTACGTATTCACAAACACATACACATCACATGCTTTATTCAATATCCAATACAAAGTCTTTACCTTTTGATTAAAGGGTCACTGAAAGTTTTGGTTTTTGGGTGTTTGTTTTTTTCAGATGGAGAAGGTGAGGATGGAGATAGAAGAAAAGAGAAAAAGGCAAGCTCGGAGGATTGTTGAAGCAATAGAAGTGGGCATGATGAAGAGGCTAAAGGCTAAAGAGGAAGAGATAGAGAAAATTGGTAAACTGAACTGGGCTTTAGAAGAGAGAGTGAAATCGTTGTGCATAGAGAATCAAATTTGGCGTGACTTAGCCCAAACCAACGAGGCCACAGCCAATGCTTTGAGATCAAACTTAGAACAAGTCTTGGCAGCGCAGGTTAAGGAAGAACGCACCCACGGCGCAGCATTAGACGAAGCAGCACTACTCATGGACGATGCACAGTCGTGCTGTGGAAGCAGTGGCGAAGAAGAAGATCATCATCATAGAGACGTTGTTGTTGTTGATGAAGGAGGGAGGCGCACGTTAGCATGTGGGGTGGCGCAGGACAAGGATGATGATGGTAATGGTAATGGTAATTATTATAATGACAATTACAAGACTAGCAGTGAATGTGGGAACAGTAGGTGGTGCAGGAACTGTGGCAAACAAGAGTCGTGTGTGCTGTTTTTGCCCTGTAGACACCTCTGTCTATGTACTGTTTGTGGGTCTACACTTCACATTTGCCCCATCTGTAAATCCCCCAAGAACGCCAGTGTCCATGTTAACATGTCCTGAAAATTTTACATATACCCAATTCACCATAAATCCCAATTTTTCTTTTTCTTAATTTGTCTTTCTTTTCTTTTCTTTTTTTTTTCATTTTGTATGTATTGCTCTCTCTCTCTCTCTCTCTCTCTCTCTTTTGAGGTACATTAAATTTGGAAATCTTCTAGCATTGTAGTTGAAATTAAAAGACCTCCAAAAATCAAAAAAACCAAGTTGTAAATTTGAGCCCATTTTTTAAGGCTAATTTTGTTTGATCCCTTATCTTTTTGTTGAAAAAAAAAAAATTTACATACCAATTCACCATATATCCCAATTTTTCTTTTTCTTAATTTGTCTCTCTTTTTTCTTTTTGTATGTATTTCTCTATTTTGGTAAACTAAATTTGGAAATCTTCTAGCATTGCAGTTCTCCAAAATCAAGAAACCAAGTTGTAAAAGATTTGAGGCCATTTTTTAGGCTAATTTTGTTTGATCCCTTATCTAGTTTTGTTGATTGACATTAGTAGGTTTGTTTTACTTTAACTTTTAGTTTTAAAAACTTTTGAAAGGCCGTGGATAATGCAAGCGTATCATCACAAAACTCTTTGCTCAAGGTAGTTCGGGAGTTGAGGCCAAAAAAAAAAAAAAAGTTAGGGCCAAAGACTCAAGACTCAAAAGAAGTGAAGAGGATGGGAAAGAAAGGATCATACTCATGGATGATGTTGATATAATGTGGGTCCCATTGTGGGACCCAAGGCCAATCTACCTGACAGCTAGTACATTGTAATGTGTAGTATACCAACAACAATAATAATAATAATAATATATTATAGACCAACAACTACTGCTACTACTATTACTAGTCCAGTCCTACTCGTAGTACAAGTACTAAGGGTAAGGGAGGGGTGGGGTTTGGGTCGGAGCGTGTACGTCACGCTCCATTAAGTGAAAGCGTGGGGTCAACGGGATGGTGAAATCTGAAAAAGACAGGTGTGAGGCAAAATCTGACACGTAGGACGCGCGCAAATGTCGCTGTTGTTGCTCTCTGAGCAATAGTTGTACTATATGGCATCGGTATTGGTTTTGGAATTTTGGTATCAGAGCCATATAGCCCCAAGTGGGCAACGCAATGCTCTCTCAGCTTTTTTTTTTTTTTTTTTAAGACCCAAAAGAAAAAAAAACAAAGAAGAAACCGACACCAAAAGGGGTGGTTGGAATAGTCCTCCCAACAACAAAACAAAAATTTAAACGTTAAATTATTGGTTGCGACTATTAAAATAAAAACATTGAAACAAAAAGTAACAAATTTTTCCCACAATGTACGAAGAACTATAAATAAAAAATAAAATAAAATAAAAGTGTATGCATCTTGATATAGTTGCGTATTATAGACGACGACGACGACGACGATGTTATCGTTTCTCTTAAAAAATATCGTCCAGTCAAAATATTATAATTGCTCGTCACTTTTAAATAGGTACTAGAGAAGTAGTACCCACGAGAATAATAATGATTTTTTTTTAGATAGTTTTAATTTTTGGCGTATTTTATTTGCTTTTTATGATAATTCTTTATTAATTGATCAAAACATATTAAATTTTAAATATTTTATTTAATTATAAAAATTTTTGCCTTTTTTTAAAAATTTTTAAAAAGTTTAATTTATAACATCTGCTCTTGATAATAACTTTTTATTATTAGAACAAGATACTAATCAATTTTTGATTTAGACGATGATTAAAACTCAAATTTTTTATTCAATTATAAAAAATTTTATCAGTTAAACTAATTAGATCATATGATAACTTTACTAAAACCAATAATAATTTGTTTAATTTATTTATAATATGGATGTTAAAAGTGAAAAAAAAAATATATATATATATATATATATTATGGGGTACAGCTAAAGTTGGGGGTGGTGATGGTACAAACTACTATGTTTGGGAGAAAAAGCAAACGAAGAAAACGATGATGCGGATTGTGCTTTGTTGCAGTGATAAATAATAGTCGTAAGGGGGGGTCTTAAATGGTGGGTACGTGTGTGTTTTGACTAGTGATTAGTTATTACTGGCGATGTAAATAAATGTTGGCGGTTAGGATTTTCTTTTGGCACGGTTGAATAGGATGGTGATGATGATAAATATACAAATATATTTACTTTTTTGTCAGTCTGTTTTTTTTGGTCTATGTACTAAATGGTCCACCTAATAAACAGGAAAAAAGTAAAAGAAATTTTTTTCTTTTTTTTTTTTGAAGTGGTCCAAAGTTTGAGGAATTTATGGGGTCTTTTAGTTTTACAAGTGATTGCCACGTGATTTGTGGTTGTCATTTCCTTTTACTAGAGGTGGAAAAAGTTTTTACCATATGTGTTTTGGTTACAATGAGTGAATTTGGATAAGAAAACATTGTTTTCTATTGTTTTGCATGTTGGTTGTAATATAAACTTATTGGTTTTTGCTTTTTTACTTATTTTTCATCATTTTATGCTTTCTTCTACTTTTCTTTTCTTTTTTATTTTTAATAATTCTTTCCATTTTGTTAATACATTTTTAGATTTTAAAATGAGCTTTGATTATTTTAAGGAAACATAAAAGTTCATAAAATGATTTAATTAACTATATAATATAGTTACTAATTAATTATTATTATACTTACAAAATGATTTAATTGTAACTTGAAAAATACATCTACTAATGCATCATGATACCCTTTTTCTATATTTTCTTTAATCTACATTTATTCGAAAAATTATATTAAAGAATACAAATAAAAAAGAAACATTTGGATCATTTCTTAATTATCATATAAAGGTAAAAAGCTCAATAAACTTATGGAAATCTCTTTTCTCTTTCTCTACATTCTAGAAACAAAAATAAGAAAATGTTACAACATTTCTTTAATTATCTTCCCTTCTTTCTCTCTTACCTACAATCACAAAATGGAAACTTCCCTTCCCTCTCCTTTTTCTTTCCTTTCCCCTTTACCCCTTTTTTTTCCTTCCCAAAAAGTCAATAGATAAATAAGAGTAATATTGTGAATTCATTGACCTTTTTATGGGAATTGGAAAAATTTGCCACTTACGTAGAGTTCTTACCCTACGTGGAGATAGGTAAACAAAAAAAGCAAAATCAATATGACACTGGACAGAATTATGTAACTCATATTCACAAATACTATATATATATATATATGGGTTGTGTTAATGGACACACCTCCAAATGTCATAATTTTTGTCCGTCACCCAGTTTTATGTCAATATTTTGTTAGCTTTATAGATTTTAGAGTCAACATTATACAATTTCTCTAATTTATCTAATTTTTTTTTTTTTTAATAAAATGGGACTCACATTATTTTAACCTTAACAAGTATCGCACAGTGCTCGTTGACATTTGCCTATATATATTAGTAAATTTTGTATGTATCCATCCCCCCAAAAAAAAGGTCCGTAGAATACTAGTATTTTATGCAAGTTAGATGTATTATTAGTTAGGAGTATTACTTAAAAAAATTATAGTATTTAATAAAAAAACAAAAAAATTATATATCTAGTAGGAATGATGCTACCTTTTAACGAATAATCTTTTCTAACATTTTTGTGGTGTATAAGATACCTGTGTCTTTAACTAGATGGTATCTTCCCCACTTTTCTTCGTTTGTCCCAACTCTAAACTTTAATTTTTTTTAATTAAAAAAAAAATACAAGAACTATCCCATTTACGTTCTTTCGGCTTTGCTTGGTCACAAATCACAATCAAATAGTACTATTTTTTTAGACTTATCTCGCAAAAATCAAAAGGCAGAGATAATTGCCGTCAATATAGGAATCAAAGACCATGCTTTTTTTTTTTTCCATTGACATTTTCCAATGAGTTGTACAAATCACCTTGGAATAAACTCCACCATAAAATTAGGTCTCACATTTATTTTGGGTCTATTATTGTTTGTTTGTGCCACTCAATCAAAAAAAAAAAAAAATATCAAATGCTCAATAGTCTTGCCGCATTTTGGAAGATGCCTAGATTGTTTAGCAATCGCATTCAAACACTCAATTTAGGCTGTGTTTGTTTCAACTTCAAACCACTTCCGGAAATCAATTTCCGAAAAATTGCTGTGTTTGGGTGCTTGGGAAAATTGGGTCAACGGAAATTGATTTCCCCTTTGACCGAAAAAATGCGTCCCGCTGGGTGAAATCCATTTCACCCCCTATTTTCCCTTAAACCAATTTCCGGAAAATTTCTCTCCACTCTCCAAGCTCTCTCACGCAACATCACTCCAAGCTCTCTCACGCAACATCTCACGCAACATCACTCTCCGATCCGGTCAGACCCAAGCTCCAAGCCCAGCGCCGGAGTCGATCCAAGCCCATCGCCCAGCGCCCATCGCCGGCGGCCTTGAACCCACGAACCGCCGATCCAAGCCGAGAGACGATCGCACCGCCGAACCTACGCCCCATCGCACCGCGCCGATCCAGTTCCGGAAAATCGATCGCACCGCGCCGTCGATCGTCGATCGTCGAACACCTTCGAACCCGGCGCTCTTCGCACCGGCGAGTCGCGCCGCGCCGCGCCGTCGATCTTCGTCTTCCTCGATCTCTCCGGTTTTTTTTTTTTTTTTTTTTTTTTTAAGTTTGATTGTTGTTTTTGTTTTCTTTTGAGGAACTGATTGTTTTTGCTGTGGTTGTTGTGTTGTGGTTGTTGCGTTGTTGTTGCCGGAATTTGGTGGTGTTGTTGTTGTTGTTGTTGTGTTGTTGCCGGAATTTTTGTTGCCGGAATTTGGTGGTGTTGTTGTTGTTGTGTTGTTGCCGGAATTTTTGTTGCCGGAATTTATTGTTGTTGCTGTTGTTGTTGTGTTGATATGAAAAATTTTCCGGAAAATAGCATTTTAGAATACATCCAAACACATAAAAATATTTTTCACAACAATTTTCATAATTCACCCAAACACCTTAAACATATTTTCCTTTTCCGAAAAATAACATTTCCGGAAAATATGTATTTTCCGGAAAACATTTTACACGAAACAAACACAGCCTTAATGAGTATTTTGAGAATAAAAAAAACTTAAATAATAAATTGAATTCGAATTATTTTTTTGTTGTTCCAACTAATAGGCCAATTTTAGAACAATATGTCTCATCTGACCCCAAAAAAAAAAAAAAAAAAGCAAAGGGTCCCACACAAAAACAGGTACAAACGCCAAAGTTAGCATTTAATGAGAAAGAGAAATAAACAAAGACAACACAAAAATAATGGGAGATTTTGTTTTTTTTTTGGATGGGATCTTTGACCCCACAACCCCTTTGTGGGACCCTCAGCAAGATCAGGACCATCTGTCCCTTTATGACCGGCACACCCTCTGGCCTCTATAACACGTGAATCTGATTCCCACTCTCTTTTTTTCCTTTTTTCCTTATTATCATCATTATCTACTTAGTTAATTATTCCACAATTAAATTAATTAATTGGCTACTACTATAGTCTATACACATAAGATTAAATTATTGCTATCCTAGAATAGACATTTTGTATTTGACTAGTTTTTGTGCGACAATGATGTATATGTTTATCAAACTATTTGAATTGAATGGTTGGTTTATTTTATTTTATTTTTAATTTTAATTTTTGGTTTAAATGGACTTGCCAACTATAGACTACTTGTTGCCTAGGAATCTAATCAAAAGTTAAAGAACATTTTACCTAAAAAAGAAATGATACCACTTTTGGTGAGTTTTCAAAATATTTTAATCTATTATTATCTAATTGTGAGACTAATTGTAGCATTGAAACACCATAATGGCCACTAGTGGATATGGACAAGACTTTTGATGGGGAAAGAGTTTTTTATTTTTATTTTTATTTATTTTTGTTACTTTTTTTTTCTTTCCATTTATTATTAATTTAATAAGTCATGGAAATAGTTGGCCTTTCTTTGAACACTTTTGTACGTCACTACTTGCCTTCTTGGAAATTATTATTAATATATATATATATATATATATTGGGATAACTCTTGAATGTCTTCTATTACTTTTAATTTTTATGTTTTCTATTTTTTATATGTGTTTTTTTAAGGTTGTATCAAGCCAGTCTAGTAGGTACGAGATGCTTTTGTGTAACTATATATATATATATATTAAAACAGAAATCAAGTTCAAACCTATCATCAAATTAAAGTTATGTATTCGAATTTAGTTTATAAATATTTAAATTTATGATCTTAATTTAATCAAGCTTTTTTTTTTTTTTTTCTATAATACATGAGTAAACATTACAACTAAAACTTTATACCTTTACCTAAATTCATTCTCATCCGTTACCACCATTAGTTATTGTTATGATATTCTTCTCAATAAAAAAAAGTTATTGCTATGATAACATTGATGGAGCTACATAAATAGATTATTTCATGGTCAATCTTATATCTATAATATAACATAATAATAAAAAATCATCAACCACATAACACAATAAAACTTAGAATCACGATTTTAGGTTTTTTTAATGTTATTTATAATTTTTCCACACCACAAACAATACTTACATTATAATAATCAAATCACTTGTTTTTAGGCTTATAAAAGGTGGGATTCAAGTAATAATTCAATGATAATAACATTCTTTGTGATACCTCATATGTCTATAGTTCAAACCCCACGACCTCCTCCCCTACTATTTACTTATCGTAAAAAATAAATAAATAAAAGAAGAGAATAAGCGAAGTTGTTAAATGTTTTTGCTTAGCTCTTTATACGCCAAGCCTTATAGAATAGCTTATAAGAGCTTCACTTGGTTGTTAAGTAAACAAACAAAACAAGTATTCTTTTTTTCTCCCTCTTTCTTTCTTTCTTTCCTTTTTTTTCTAAATGGAACCCCATCACTTCATAAATGTAATTATTCTTTTGTTAGGTAATTAAGAAATCTCATCACATTCCCTTAATTATTTAGCAAATGGATGCATTTAGTCATTTGAAACTTCAAATTTCCTTGTTTTACTTTTACCCTCCATTTGTTTATGTAGAATTTTTTTAAAGTATTTTTTATATTGGAAAACACAGTCAACAAAAAAACTTTTTTTCCTAGGGTCAACGAAATACAATCCCAAAAGATCAAAGAATGTTTTCCAGAATGTCACATTGATCAGTGAAAATAAACTTCACATCACAAAAAACCTCTCATGATATTAACTTATCTATCTTCATGCAATACATATAACAGAAAAATATCTTCTACCTAAATATTTCTAAGGTGGTAACTGAACACATGAATACGCCTATATATATCACCTTATTTTTAGGGTTGCAACTAAACACACAAATACGACTTTGTTTTTCCCAAAAAAAAAAAAAAAAAACAAATAATTATATTGAAACAAACAAAGCGTAAGATTTAGCAAAATCAGTAAGAGTATTAAAAAAATATATATATATATATATATATACACAAACATTTTTCTCTAGTTTTTTCTAACACATATTCATATGACTTGTCCAAAAAAATTGTGTTTGTCTATATATATATATATATAACACCTTATTTTTAGGGTTGCAACCGAACACACGAATACAACTTATTTATATTTTCCAAAAAATATTTTATATCAAAACAAACAAAGCATAAAATTTAGCAAAATCAATAAGAGTATTAAAATATATTTTCACACATTTTTTTCTCTAATTTCTTCAACACATATTCATATGACTTGTCCAAAAAAATATATATGTTGTACTTTAATTTTCTTTCTTCTTCCACCAATTGTTCAAACATACATTTTTCTAAGCATGTTCTAGAGATGGATTAAAAAGTAAATTAATAATTTGAATTCAATGGTTTTGTTTATAGTACCAAAAGCTCATCAGTCATCAGCAACCACCCACCTTCACGCGACTTAGGCATTAATTATTGAACTAAAATTGAAGGTTTCCTACTTCCCATCCCTTGTTGATTATCATAAAGTGTTCCCTGTTTTTCTTCTTCTTCTTTTTCTTAGTTAGGTTAAGTTCCTTTCTAATTAGATACATGTTGTTTGTGCTTTATTTATGACATATAACTATGCATTACACGCATTATTATAGGCGACCCAAATTTAATTGTACACGGCTTAACCATTAAAATCTATCACCCTTTCTTAGTCCTATCAATTGACTAATTGTTTGATATGACTAGTTTATATGTCTCTCATTGATAAATTTCTTTATTACAATCAATTTGCTATGTCTTTCTGATATGTCCCAAAGAATCTTATTGCATTAAATGTTTACGATTTTCTTATTTGGTGAAACTTCAATGCCATTGCCAGTTGGGTTATCAACAAAACATTAGGTCATTACCACACTAGGTCACATCCCCATCCTTTGATCATGGATGATGGCTACAATAAAAAGCAATAATAATAATAAATTCTTTTTAAATAACATTACCAACAATGTTGATTTTTTATTGCTTTTTTTAACAAAAACAAAAATACCCAGAACAAGAACTTTAATTATCACCTATTTTTAAATTTAAATATTAATTTTTTATTTCCTTTATAAAATAAAACAAAAAATACCCATGAACAAGAACTTTAATTATCACCTATTTTAAAGTTAAATATTAATTTTTTATTGCTTTTATTAAAAAAAAAACAAAAACAAAAACAAAAACAAAAATACCCAGAAAAGAACTTTAATTATCACTTCTTTTTAAAGCTAAACTTTTTGTATAATGACATTGGGAATAATAAAGAAAATAATAAAGTTGAAAATTTTATGGAGATGTTTGAGAAGTGTTTTAAAAGTTGAGACTAGTGATATATCTCTCTCCCCCGGTTGGTTCAACCTTTAGCTTAGGTTGTGCTTAATTAAAACTCAAATTCATTGCGTCAACAGGCGGCTAAGAAATTATTTGTTAGTTTCTTTTATTAAAAAAAAAAAAAATTAATTCGTTGCATTATCTTTCACTTCATCATAAACTGCCATACGTTAAGAAATCAGTTTGAACTTTGAACATGGACCCCTCACAAGGTCAGCCTTTTTTTTTTTTTTTTTTTTAAATTTAATTTTCAAAACATTAATTTGAGAAGTACCTATTTCTAGAATATTTTAATTCAAGGATGATAAAATAACGTTATCATTTTTGCTTAAAAGTCAGTGATTGAAAAAAAAAAATTTGTCAAAGAATAATAAATTAGTGATTAAAAGAATCACAATTGTAGTTGCAATATTAATTAAGAGGGTTGGCTGTGGATTACATCGATCAAGCATCATGGGTCGATTAGTGCATACTCATGATGGTGGACCCAAAAAGCTTGTACTGTCATCAAATTTATTCGATAGTGACTGAGAGACATTTGTTAATTTTTTTCTTCAAAGAGATTTTATTCCAATTAAAAAAAAAGGGGGGGAAGGAGGGAATTGAATTTAATAAAAATGATATGGTATCTTTGGATATAATTGGGATTGTCAAAGGAGGTGGATTTAACATTTAAGTAGTAATTTTATTTGTCAAAATGGAACAAATCATGAAGGTGTTTTAGTTGAGTGGTGCATTGCACATTGGAATCCCCAAACCAAACTTTTTCAAATGCCTTTAACCAAATCATCAACCAAGACACACATTTTATTAATGCCAAAGTAAAGCCAACCAACACAAGCACACCCCATGTCTCCTTCCATGGAAAGAGATGTGTGAATAAATAAACTAACCTAACTTCATAGCTTTGGTCCCCTTCCAATGGAATCACACATCTATTTCATGTGGGTCATACTCATATGTCATATCATTACCGCCACCTTTAAAAAAAATAAAAATATTCCTAGTAAATATGCGATATCATTATTATTTTTGTTTTTTTATATAAAGAAAATTAAAATTTTAACCTTTGATTTTTGCTCTGCAATGATTATTTTATATCATGCATCTCAAATCAAGCCATCAATTAAATTGTTTATGTAGGCGTGGTTCAAATCTCAAATTTCTTATTTGAGAGTGAGAAAATTTACTAGCTGAGTTAATTGAAACCTACTTATTTGAAAGATTATATGAGCATGCCGAAATTTATCGTCACGTAATGAGAAAATTTTACTAACTGAGCTAATTGAAACCTACTTATTTGAAAGATTATATGAGCATGCCAAAATTCATCATCATGTACACACTACGCACCGGGCCAACAAAATGCCGACATTGAGGACAATGACACACGACCCAATGGCATATATATATATATATATATATTTCTTTTCTTGAGAACCTAAAGGGAAACCCTAAGTATCAACGCCCATGCTTGTGACTTTTTTTTTTTTTTTTTTTTTTTTTGTATTTTTATCTTTTAGGTTTCAAGGATTGAGCTTGGTGTAAAGAGATGGAAAGGTGTGTCGCATAAGTTGTCCACTTTGGTGATATAAACCATATTCCATTTTTCAGTTGAGGTGGGGCTACCAAGTAATGGACAGTACAAAGCATAGAATATGGATCCAATTTAGAGGAATGGGGGCCATGATGGGAACCCTAACTTTCTTCCCTTGCGAAGGGGGCACTCATGTACTACTCTATCATCTTAGAATTGATTTGCTTGCTTCCTTTTGTTTTCTCCTATGCATATCGCTTTAATTAAGGACCCCACATAGGCACCAATATCACAATTTTTTTTTTGGGAGGTAAGTAACCCATGTCACAAGTCACTTAAGACAAAATTGATAAGACCTAGGCCAGATCAAGTTAGAAATTAAGATGGTCCCAAAAGTAGCATATCTTAAGAATATGAATCATAAGTCAAAAGAAACAAACAATTGTGAAGCTTACCGAATTGTAAACAATCAAGTTTTCAATTCTTGATTTTTTTTTATTTATTATAATGTAGCAAATGGTATTTGGGTCGGTATAATACTAGGTTATGACTTATTCTCATTAAAAAAAAAAATTAATAAAAACAACTAGAAGATATTGCCTAAAAGAAAATTGTAAATCAAAAGGGACTTTATTGAATCCTTGTTGATACTAATTAAAAATGTTTAATTAATTGCATATATGTATCTTTCTTCAAAGGTGACTTGGCTGATTGTTAAGCCTAATTTGTATTTGAAGTGGTCCTTTAACTACACTTTCTCATGTACTATGCAAAGGGTGGTGATGGGTTAAATATTTGTCTTTTAAAAAGGCATGGTGGGTCAAGAAAAGAATCCACAACCTCCCAAAAGAGAGAAAGAGAGAGAGAGCATAAAACCATATTCACCTAGAAATGACATCTTACACAATGGAAAATATTTTCCTTTATGTGAGAATTTCAATGACCCTGCCATGAGTCTACTTTACAAAGATGGATTTGGTGTGATGGGTGGTGGAGTGAGGCAAAAGATAGAGACATAATTTATTGCATTTTTGAATCTAGAAAACCCCACTATGTATGAAACAATGAAAAAGAGAAATTTAAAGAAAAGAAAGAGAGAGGTAGTAAGGAGGAGGGAGCAGTTGCAACTATTCTTTCTTTCTTTCTTTCTCTCTTGGATTGACAGATTGGAGCGTGGAAGTGTAAACATCAGCTTCCCCCACTAACACAATATCCATGTGCTTAGACAATCAAGTCATGCTCACCCCATTAATGTGCTCTTGGACATTGGACATTGTGGCTTATTGCAAACCCAACCTTCCCTTCATCTTGGGTAAAATGACTGTGCCTTTTGCTCTCTCTCTCTCTCTCTTAATAGTGGAGAAAACTTTGTCTAAGGAAAAGTGTTTCCAATAGTTCTTTCTTGTCTACATTAGGCACCACTGCAAAAGCCAACCACTAAAATCATTCGTGTTGTTTTTAAGGTAAGTGGGCAAACATGACATCTTAACATTAGAATGGAATTTCTATGTGGATGGATAGAATATAATGGAATGGGATTGGACTGTGTATTGGCTTAAAATATTTTTTAGAAGTGACCCAAAATGAAATGATCTCTATGAAGAAAAAGAGGAGATGGCTGTACTACAAAATCCTTTTTTTTTTTTTTTTTTTTTTAATTTAACTTTCCCACTTCCTTCTTTTGAAAAGTTTGCACATTCTAATAGTGAGATTGAC
This sequence comes from Quercus suber, assembly GCF_002906115.3. Taxonomy (NCBI): domain Eukaryota; kingdom Viridiplantae; phylum Streptophyta; class Magnoliopsida; order Fagales; family Fagaceae; genus Quercus; species Quercus suber. Next base: position 266,135 of record NW_027069839.1, read on the forward strand.
ATGAACTTGAGAGTTGAATGTGACATCTCACATTACACAAGAATCAGCTATCACTTTGGACCAAATAAATGGAGGAAATATTTGGTATTATCACCAAGTGCATAATATTGTGTTGTCTACAATTCTTCGCGTAAATGTGGGGAGTTCTGGCCCACTTTGATAATAAACCATACAATTTTGTCTTTCAAATTCAAACCCCCCCAATTGGATGATTATGACCCCCATGAAATGGTCCAAATATAAGTTTGTACCATTGGGATATATAATGCATAGATCTTATTCAATTTTCAAGCCCACCAACTGACCAAAGTTAGTATTTAAAACTAAGCCTTCGGTGTCATGTTTATCACACTTAAAATATATATATACCTCGACTGATTATTAGATTTTTTGGGTTCATGAAAATGCACTATCATTGTGTCCAATCCACAGGGTGTTTGATGCTTAGTCATTAGTGGAGGGATTGATGCAAATCAAAAGGTTACACATGTACTAATATTGATCATATAATTCGTCACAAGTTGGATGGTTCATATTGACTCTGGTAATGTGTATTATGATCACTTTTTTAAACTTAGAATTTTGGTGCCTTATCCAGCATTAAATAACAACATATGCGAGTATAAACCTCAACCTATCAACGTATTTAAGGATATCCACCTTTTCTTTTCTTTTGTTTTTTGAACTTTTATTTTAGATACATTTTAACTTCTAAGTGGGGAGGGGGGTTCTACAAACATTAAGAGATAGACGTTTGACCTTAAATTTATTGGGCATTTTTTTTTCTTAACAAGACTTAATTACAATCCCGTATTTTAGACTCCTCAGTTAAATTCAACATTTAATTAGCCTTGAGAAAGATAACACCATTTGTGTTGCATTAATCAATGTAACTATGTATTTGAATTTAATTAGTTTGTTTCATTTTTACCACTACATATTCTTAGTGTGATGATCACTCCATAATTATAAGTGCTTGTGGAGTGTGGGGGAGAGGCAAGAGCTGGAGTTCAAATCTCCAAGAGGGAACTTCACACACATATACACTTAGATTAGGCTAAAGTAGAATTTCTATCTTGTATATATATAAAATATATATATATATATATATATATATAGTTTGTTTCATTTTTAGATTTTTCATCACACACATATACACTTAGATTAGGCTAAAGTAGAATTTCTATCTTGTATATATATAAAATATATATATATATATATATATATATAGTTTGTTTCATTTTTAGATTTTTCAATTTCTTTTTATATCCTTCGGTGCGGGGTTTCTTCGGGGCTTGAGAGATGGAATATTACAATCCTACAAGTTTAATTCACTGTTAGGAAATTCACATAAAAGGAAATGAGTGATTATCGATGAAAATATTGTTCTCTTAACAAAATTTGAAAGTAGTGTTCTATAAGTTGATTATTCCCATAACTCCACTCTTGACTCAAATTATATATCCAAAAAGGTTTGCTCTTCTCAATTTCTAGTAGATGTTGAACTTGTTGCCCTATTGGCTAAGAAGGGGGCGAGTGCAACAACTACATGGATCCCTTTCTTTTCTTTTTTGTTGCCAACACTTTCGTAGGTCAAGTTGGAAATGGATGTGCTATTGTGAAACGAATTTCATGCCGCTCAAATCATTGCTTTGTTCTATTATGAGAGGCCTTTTTTTTTCAATAAGGCTCACACTAGGTGCCAAATTTTTATTAATAAACAACAGCCTCGTTATTAATTGACTCCCTTCTTCAATTTAAGCTCCTCTCCCCCCACCCCCTTTTTTTCTTAAAAGCCTTCACTCCACTCATTCTTCCACTTTTAATTAGACATGGCTAAACTGGCAATGACTTAAATCAAAGGACTATAATTCCTCGAGGGAGGGGGAGGATGCTGGACACTACAAGGTGGGTAGTTTATTTGGGGTAGATACCTTATAGAGATTAATTGAGGTGTGCAAAGGTAAATTTAAGCTAATATTCAACTCGTGAGGTAGAAGTGTTCATGGGGGGAAACCTAAGGTACAAAATTTAAGTGTACCTCTTTTTTTTTTTCTTTTTTTTTTTTTTCTTTTTTTTCTCTCTTTCCTTTATTTTTTTTAGCAATAGATTAAGGGGATTATGTCCCGTGAACAATGGCCAAAATGGGTAAATACCCTTAATTTTACAACTATGTAGCATAATGCCTCTCTTTCCAAAATATTTAGCAAAATGCCAATATTTTGGAACTCGATTTTAACAAAATTAAGTTGTGTAAAACTTGAAATCTTCAAAATCAAGTTCTATGTGTATTTTTAAGTAGAACTTGACATTAGCAATATGCATAAAACTCAACATTATTTCCAATTATAATTCAATTTTGTTAAAATTGAGTTCCAAAAATAAGAGCATTTTACTAAATACTTTGGAGAGAATAATATTTTGCCACACATTTTTAAAATTAAGAGTATTAACTATTTACACGCTACACAATTTTAAAATTAAGAACATTAACTATTTACCCATTTTGCCCGTGAACAAACCCATACTCTTTTTATTGTAAAGAGATAAACGAGCTAGCGGAGCTACAAAGTTCAATGGTTGTTTGATGTTGTTTTCAAGTTGGGTAAAGTAATGCCCTCTTATAAATTTTCTTATTATGTCAATATTTTTTGCCAAACAATACAAAATAAAACCTATTTTATACTATGAGAAAAAATATCAAGACCCGTTTAATTAATCCATATTCCAAGTAACAACCCATAGCAGCCCTGGCCGGCATGATGAGTTGATAGAAATTGATTAATAACGACATTTCACTTACCACACATATACGATTATGATTATAATAGCTATCTATCTATCCATCTATCAAATTCTAAGGTACTGCCACCTCAAAGTTCCAGCAAAAACAAACAGGCCATAAGAAACAACAAGACAGGACAGGAGTTAATGAATTGGACCTAGTACTGGGATCCACCAGAACTGTACTTATAATCAGGCCCCATAACTCAAGAAATGTCTTTATTCAATCAAATCTGACTTTTGTAGTCCATAATGGAATTATAGATAGTGATTGCACAAGCTATACCTGTCAAATACCCCATGTCATCACATTATATTCATAGGCCTGCACCTTTAACATTACACATCTTTTCTCATGAATTGAATTTAGACATTTTTTAACAACATAGATACATCCTCTTCTTTCTTTCTTTTTTATTTTATTTTTTATGAAAACAATGACTGAATCTATCCCTAGCACAGTATGAAAACAATGGGGATTTTTTTTTTTTTTTTTTAAGTTGAAATCGCCCCAAACCACCAAGGAAGGTTATCTATAGGGCTATAGTGAGCCGCGTATAAAAATTTTAGTATTATTCACTTTATTTATTTTAAACATGAGTCAAGCTCAATCTCATCACAAAACTAAATTATATGTTTCAATTTGGTTTTCATTTTCAAGTTCAAGTATGTTCATGAGTTACTTGATTAGTTTATTCACTTTTCCCATATAAATAAACGTTGTGAGTATATTTTTAACAATTCACAAAACTATTCTAATACTTAATAACTAAATTATATTTGAAATTATACTATGAGTTAATTAGATTGGATGATTTTTGTTTGTGACCTTAGAAAAATTTGATTCACCAATCTTGTATTGTTAAAATTATATATGATTTTACTACATAATGACTATTTATATTATCAATAACTTAAAAATAATAATTTGATAAAATCTTATGAACTTATTGACAAACTCACACAATCCGATCTCAAGTTTGAATAAATATTTATACACATACATACAAACATATAATAATATATATACTTAAAGTTAGGTTTGAGATTAGCTCATATGCTAAATAAACTAACATGAACAATTTTATATTATCACTTAATAACATTGTATTTGAATGACTTTTGTGACACACTCACCCTAGAATTATATAGCCTCTTTATGCATTTCATGCTTGATATCAACAACTATTTCATTTATAAAAATTAAAATTTTTTATATATCTTAAAATGATGCGCAGAACATGACTTGAACATGACTTTATGGAATGCAATAAATAAAAAATATCGATTAACATGGAATTTAACACATGTTTGAGAATAAAGTACGAATTCCAATGTTGACATTTTCATGATGTTAATCTATTTAAAAAAAAAAAAACCACTACTTGGTGTAATATATCTAGAACTTAACCACAAATACACACACATATATATACACATGCTTCTGTGCACTGTGCACGCATAAATGCACAGAAGCGTGTATTGACCACAAACATCATCAACCCTCCCTCTATAGACACTAGTGTTCTTTTTCTATTTTCCAAATCTCTCTCTCTCTCTCTCTCTCTCTCTCATTTTCAAAGTTTCTTTTCTTATTTTGCTGCGAAGAGGTTGTTAATTCTTTGTTGACATAGAAATTGAAGATAAACCTACTTATTATGCCATCATGTTATGAGGAAACTGACATGGGATTGGGGGGGGGGGGGGGGGGCCAATGTTTGTCATTGTAACCCCAAAAAAAAAAAAAAAAAAATTAATAATATGTAAGGCAAAAGAAAATTACTCCAAACCATACAGGAGATGTGTCGGTCACACCGACACAATAGAAAAACGTCGGATCAAACAAGATTGTTTTTGTTATAGACCCCATTTTTTTATATCAACATTATTGGATGCGCTGTGAAAGATTTATGAAGATTGTAGGAATTTTTTTAAAATATTTTTTGAGTTGAAGCTATAGAAGATTGTAGGTTTGTCAAATATTATATATATTTTTAAGGATCATTTACTTGGCAACTTGGCATACCCAAAAGAGCAGTACTATACATAAAGTTATGAGATACTCAAAAGATTAATGGCATTGGTCAAAAATAGCTACAAGGAAAACAAAACCACCTACTACTTTTAAAATAATAATAATAATAGAGTTTTACTACCGCGTGTCTTTTTGGCATACACTAATAAACTATTTTAAGAATTTTTTAATGAAAAATGAAAAAGTCACTAACTTTTTTGACAGCTTTTCTTAATTCTCCATAAAATGTTTAAAAGCATACATTAACTAAACAATAATAATAAAAAGGTGAGAGAGTAGGTTATTACTACTAATATGAAAAGAAAAGACAAGGGTATCTTTTTCTAGTTCAACCTTCGGAATAGGATTGCAGTTAAAACTGGAAAGGAAGGGTCAAAATTTTGTAGTTTGCTATGATTAACCAAATTTAGCTTGGGATTTTGATCTACAGCATAATTAATTTAGATTAGGGGCCACNTTTTTTTTTTTTTTTTTATTTCATGATAAGACAAGAAAACGTGTACCTTTTTTTTTTTTTTTTTTGAGAATGAGAAAACGTGTACTTTCAAAGCAGTTAATTGGCTGTTTATTTTTTGATAGAATGATTAGATTATTATAGATTCATCACCCTTTTGATAAATTTATAAATTATGGATATGGATATCTTTTAAACATTGTTTTAATTAATGTAGTATGATGATCTAGATCTTCACTTATAAATAGCAAAAACTATCACGTATATGAGTAAATATAAAATAAACAAATCAAAGTAACCTCTTATAAAAAGAAAAGTAACATTTAGCCTAACCTAAAATTTTAAAATATAAGAAAGTGATATAAAGATTCATTATTGTATATGAATTAATACAAAAGTAAACTAGGTATTAAAAAATAATTCTTAATTGGCCAACGCATAGCGTGAACTTTCTCCTAGATGAGTTTCTATATATTATTTCTACTTCATGTGACTCAATGTAAGCATTACACGCGTATGGCATACTTGATACTTATAACGTGTAGCTCACTATAAGCTTATTAAATTTAAAGAGAGTTTTTTGTTTTATATGAAACTTTATTATCTAAGATTAATTTAATTTAATAATTTAATGTTGATAAAAAACTTAGTCTTAAAATAAAATACACATGAAGTCATTCATGATACTAAGGGGGGGGGGGGGGGTGGCCAATGTTTGTCATTGTAACCCCAAAAAAAAAAAAAAAAGAATTAATAATATGTAAGGCAAAAGAAAATTACTCCAAACCATACAGGAGATGTGTCGGTCACACCGACACAATAGAAAAACGTCGGATCAAACAAGATTGTTTTTGTTATAGACCCCATTTTTTTATATCAACATTATTGGATGCGCTGTGAAAGATTTATGAAGATTGTAGGAATTTTTTTAAAATATTTTTTGAGTTGAAGCTATAGAAGATTGTAGGTTTGTCAAATATTATATATATTTTTAAGGATCATTTACTTGGCAACTTGGCATACCCAAAAGAGCAGTACTATACATAAAGTTATGAGATACTCAAAAGATTAATGGCATTGGTCAAAAATAGCTACAAGGAAAACAAAACCACCTACTACTTTTAAAATAATAATAATAATAGAGTTTTACTACCGCGTGTCTTTTTGGCATACACTAATAAACTATTTTAAGAATTTTTTAATGAAAAATGAAAAAGTCACTAACTTTTTTGACAGCTTTTCTTAATTCTCCATAAAATGTTTAAAAGCATACATTAACTAAACAATAATAATAAAAAGGTGAGAGAGTAGGTTATTACTACTAATATGAAAAGAAAAGACAAGGGTATCTTTTTCTAGTTCAACCTTCGGAATAGGATTGCAGTTAAAACTGGAAAGGAAGGGTCAAAATTTTGTAGTTTGCTATGATTAACCAAATTTAGCTTGGGATTTTGATCTACAGCATAATTAATTTAGATTAGGGGCCACAAAGATGCACGCCAGAGAGCAATTTAAAACCATCATCACACCTTATTTTGCATAAATCAGACCATAAAAAGGACATCATGTTGGTGATGGTGAACACTGTGCTTATAACAAATACAAGTGACTTAATAAGAGATACGAACGGAAAGTAGAAAATCAGGAATGGAGATACATTGTGTAAAACCCCAAACAAACATCTATCCGACTGAGCCGTTTGTAATTGGCTTTTTCTGTTTCACTATTCTAAAATATTGATAAGCATAAATTTATGTCATTGTAAAATATATATATATATATATATACACAAAGTTTAATTTGATGAACCAAATTGAAAAAAATACAAGTTTTGATATCAATTGTGTATTTAAAAGTACAGTGACCTCAAAATACCAAGTTCTTAAATTTCCTTTTAGCAAAAACTGTTTTCTTTTTGGTAAGGACAAAAACATTCCCGAAGCTTTCGCCTGTTCTTGCTTAATAATTAAGTTCTATGAAAATTGAGAAGCTAAAATTGATCAAGTCAAATATATGATTTTCTTCTACAACATCATAATATCACCTCACACTAAGCAAACATGAGATTGAAGCCAAGTGATGCTGTCATATCAGAGCTTGAGATTGCCAGACAACGAAGATGAGTGAAAAACAGAGAAGGTAAACTGGAGCTATCTCAAAATATTACATAAATATCAACCTCTTTAGTGGATCTTTACAGCTAATAAGAGAATAAAACTTACTAAAGATACCAAAGCAATGACTATAGTGGAGCTTGATTAGCCGCAAAAGATGGGGGCTTTCATGTATATACTTGCTTTAAGTAAGATTTGTCGAGGAAAATTCTTAAGAGTCAGTACTCCTAAAAGAATCATAAACAATCATAAGAACATATATCAGTGAATATTACTTGTAACTTGAAAATATAAAAATAAAAATAAAAATTTAAGTACCATTCAAAAAGAATAATTAATCTTTGGTGGCTTAAAAGAGAGAGATAGAGACTTAAGTGGTTGTTCATAAAGAATTTTAATCTTCACTTTTACTAATTTACTCAAAACTTATATTGACCATTACTAGGGGCTAAAAAATCATGTAATAGTGCAACGTGCATCATAAGATGCTCACTTAATTTACAAATAAGACACTAATATAACTTGTAACACTCATGGACCAACAAATCTAAGCAATTATAAAAGTAAATCATAATCATCTAGATGTTTAAAAGAGGATGTAACAGTTTTTTATGTTAAGAGCCATAAATTTTTATTTTTCATTTATTTATTCATTTTGTGAAAATATTTGCAAGCCCTCTGTTTTCATAGTTTTTATCGTTTTCATCTTCTCAAGCAGTTCTTTACATTACCTTCATATAAAACAAATATATTTTCCAATATATTTTTGTAAGATTACCTCTTTTTTTTTTTTTTTTTCCTGATAGGTAATAAAAAATTTATTGAAAGAAAAAGCAAAATAAACAAAAGAGGACTCAATGAAGGACATCCTAGATCATAATATTCTACAAATTGAGATTAAATCCGCTCTACAGATAATTATTGATCCTTAAATGTCCTCCTATTCCTCTCCCTCTAAACTACCAGTAAAACCATTCCATACTCTATTTCTGAAAGTCTTGGAACTTTGGTGCCAACATTGGAGCATGGTTCTCAGAACCGGACCAGACCGTGAAAACCGAAAACCGAGATGAAAACCGATTTTTTAAGCCTAAAGAACCGAATTTTTTGTTAATTCTGTGAACTCCTAAAATGGGGGTTGGACCGCACGAACCTGTGAGAACTGTGCGGTCCAACCCCTTAGCAATTTTTTTTTTTTTAAACAACTTAACACAATTTTATTCTACTTAATTAAATTATCCATCTCTTACAAGGTATTAAAAAAAATTATAATTAAAATCCTTCAAAGATATTCAACTTTCCTTCAAAAACTAATCATAAATTTTAATGTTTTCATGGTTATTATTTTATTTTATTAACTTTCTTATTTAATTATTAAATATATGCTTGAAAATTATTAAATTTCCCTTACATATATAGATATATTAGTCAATTTTGCTAGTTTTATAAATTTAATATCTATATTTAGGCTTTAATTAATTATTAAATTAATTATGACATCATCACGGTTCGACTTCAAAAACCTTGAACCTCTCTCTTTTACGGTTCAATAAACGGTCCGGGTCTGAAAACCTTGCATTGGAGGACTCATTTCAGTCTTAGGCATCATCCACTTCACTCCAAAAAGGAACATAACATTCCATAATTCCATAGCCTCTAAACAATGAAGAAGCAAAGGATTCACAGTTTCTTCACTATTTTTATACATGATTCACCACTTTGCCAACACCAAACCTCTTCTAAATTAGTAAGAATTTTCCCCCAAATTGAAAACAACTCACAAAAAGTTTCCCTAATAGGAACTTTTACCCTTCAAACAACCTTCTGAGGGAAATCCAAGCAAACGACACCTCTCAGCATATCATAAAACGATCAAACACAAAAACACCCATTCTTACTCAACCTCCAAAGCATCTTATTCTCCATACTCATTTGGGCCTGAGTGGAATACAGAGTTTCATAAAAAAAAAGATATGCAAACGCCTCCAGTTCCTAATCTGGGGCAGATCTCACGAAAGTAGATTTCCATAGAATTTCTCCATTATGTATCTCAATGCAATTTGATAACATAGCAACTTTGTTAGCAGCTAGTTGAAACACCACGAGATATAAGAAGGCTTGCTTCATATCAAGCCAAGAAATCATGCAAGAACCTTGTATGCCTAAGATCACCCACACCAAAGCCCAGTAGCACACAAATATATTGAATGAATCCCATCCAGCTCTAACTGTTTTCTAAAGACCACAACCATAGGGGGGATGAACAGGCTGTGAAGTCCAACTTGCCACCCTTTCTCCATATTTTACTCCCACCAATCTCCTCCATAGATGATCCCTTTCCTAAGTGAATCTCCATAATCACTTCCCCCATAACACCTAATTAAAAGCAGTCAACTTTCTGATACCCAACCCTCTTGTACGTATAGGCATACTGACAATTTTCCAGTCTACAAGAAGATATTTGTCACCCCTATCCTCCCCAAAGAAACTCACAATGTAATGTATCCAATCTATTAGCAACATTGATTGGCAAAGTGAAAAGAGGCATGAAATAGATAAGCACATTGGACAGTGTGCTCTTAATCAGAGTCAGTTGGACCTCTTATGAAAGATATAATATTTTCCACCATGCCAATCATCTCTCCATTCTATCAATAATGTCAATCCACAGTCCACACAGACCCTGCCTTAAATTGGGATCCTAAAGGAAGGCCCAAATAAGTCATAGGTAATGAACTGACCTTGCAACTGAAAGCCATCGCTAGCCTTTCGACATTGGACATTGTCTCTACCTGCACTATCTTACTAAGATTTGTCTCTACCTGCACTATCTTACTTAGATTCACGCTTAACCCTGTCACTGTCTCCAAAAATAACAATATTAACTCTAGCATTCTTATGTGCTCCATCTCCACTGAACAAAAGATAATTGTACCATCTGCAAAAGGCAGATGGGTGACAATTAAGGTATTTCCATTACTCCTCTCCACTGTAAACCTTGATAGACAACCTTCCCCAACAGCCCTTCTCTATCTTCTTATTTAGCACATCCATTACAAGAATGAACAAAATTGTTGATAACAATTCTCCATGCTGTAAACCCCTAAAGCTTTCAAAGAATCATGCAGAACCTGCCATTGATGAGAATTGAGAACCTGATCGAAGAAATGCACATGGTGACCCACATCCTCAATTTCTCTCCCAATACATATCGCTCTAGCAAATATAGAAGACTATCCTAGTTGACATGATCATAAACCTTTTCGATGTCCAACTGACAGATAACCACGGGTATCTTGCTACGAACTCTTCTATTCATACATTCATTTTCTATCAAAACAAAGTTTAGGACTTGCCTCTCCTCCAGGACCTCCACAAATGCATTTTGTGAAACAAGTATGCCCACTACTTGCCTCAACCTATTGACTACCACCTTGGCCAGAATTTTATACAAGCTCCCCACCAGGGTCATGGGTTAGAACTCTTAATGCTAAAATCCCCGGGATTTTTCAAGATAAAGACAATAAAAGAAGCATTGACAATCCTCTCAAAAGTACCTGTCATATGAAATTCTTCAAAAAAAAAAAAAAAATAAAAAAAAAAACTAAACTCATGACATCCTCTTTAATCACTCCCCAACACCTATGGTAAAACTATAAAAGGCTATAATGAGGCCATCTGGACCCTGTGCCTTATCCCATTTCCCATTCATAATTTCATATTCTTTCTAGCCAAAAAAACTTCCTCTTACTCAAAGCGTCTTTCAAGCCACTCGCTAACAAACCCTAAGGTACTACACAAATACATGCAGCAGAAACTACATCTTTGAATGGTTAACTATACAGAGAAGGAAGAAGAAAAATAGTCCCCACTGTTAGCAAAAGAGACATTATAGTCAAAGGAAATGGCATTTAACTAAGCCATGAAATATAAAATATTTGATTATTACTTCGCTTTTTTGACAACTCAAGATTTTTGTTCCCATCCGAAAATTCCCAAACAGTTGCTAAACAAAAAAGAGAGGGACAGATTGCTATTTCTTGACATGGTACATATGTGATGGAAGCCTGGAACATTCTAAGTTACCTAGGAACTAAACTGACTAGGTTGGTCAAACTTAAAATTACAAGTTTAGTTTTTTTATAATAAAAAAAATGCGATAAAGCCCAGAACTTTACATATAACATAATCACCAAATGAACAATTTTCTGGTTCCTAAGGTTCCTTATTCGAATCCTCAAATGGGTTTTGAGTGTCATCTTTTATCTATGCATTTGAGTTATGATACTGTTAATTTCAATGGTTTGATATGAGAAAAAAAAGAACTTAACAGAGTTACATAAATCAATGGATATGAAACAGAGAAAAAGGCTACAAGTTTTGACTTACTAACCTGTGTTGTTGTTGTTGTTGTTGTTGTTGTGTTGGGTGTGTGAGTGTTGGGAGTTCTTTGACAACGGCAGCGAGTGATTCAGGGTTAAGACCGAGGTCACAGAGAGCAATGAGAACAGAGAGGGTGTGGCGGTCGAGACCAGTGTCCAGAATGTTGGACATTTGGAATGCCAATTCCAGTGACTCTCTGGCCTTTTGTGCTGCCTCTGGATCCATCTTTTATAGATACAGAGTTTTGGGTTTCGGTTCAAATAATAGGGGATGGTTGGAGATATAGGGAAATTTGGATTGTTATCTGTTGTTGTTGTTGTGTTTGAAGATTTTTATTGCTGGAGTGGAGCTCTCACATTAGCTGTTTTCTGGGTTTGGGAAGTGGGGTTCAAAAACCTTTTAAAACACTGACCAGTTCACTCCCCAAACTTTATTGGGTGTTTGGTTGCTAACTTTTTTCTCATTCTCCTTTATTTGGATGGGGTTCAACTCAAAAATTTATAGCATAAGTTATATTAGGTTACCAATTAAATTTAAACAGATTAAGATTATTACATTGACCAATTAATTTTCTCAAAAAAAAAAAAAAAAAAAAAACATTGACCAATTAATATACAAATAATTAAACAGATTAAGATTATTACATTGACCAATTAATTTTCTCAAAAAAAAAAAAAAAAAAAAAACATTGACCAATTAATATACAAATAGTATTAAAATTTTCAAGTATAATTAAGTTTAATATAGTCATGGGTTGAAATTTGATTGGGGAATCTAGTATCAAGGAGGCAAGGAACTTTATTTTACTTTTTTTTTTTTTTTTGGAAAGTATTTTACATATTTTGGTTATAAATCAAACTTGTTTGCTTGACTTGTTTTGATTCGGCAATGTGAACCTTTTTTTTTAGTTAAACTATTTTGAAAAATAAGAGAAATAAATTAAAGCTTTTTTTTTTTTGGGTTAAAAATAATTAAAGAGAGTGAGAGAAAAAGATGAATGGCTTATAGTTGTACATAGGAATGTATATCAAACCCACCAATCCAACGAAACCAACCCAACCTAACACCTTAGGTTGGTTTTTGTGAGTTGGTGGGTTGGAGTTTTATTTTGATAGTCATGTTCAAGTTGATATTTTTTTCAACTACCTAACCCACTATGTGTATAAGTTTATTTTATTACATTTATTTTGATTTTTATTAGTTTGATTGATTTTGATATTCTGAGAATGAGTTTTGATAAATTTGAAATTTTGGAATATAATTTAAGCATATTATATGAAATGTAATAATTTATTAAAAATGTATTTAAATAATTGATGAAATTCAAACTTTTTACAAGGCTAAGTTAGTTTTTACACATGTAATGGGTTGGAGAGAGTTAGGAATTTCTCAACACAAGAAGGTTAGATTGCTTTGAACTGGCCACTCAAACAGAATATTTCAGTATTAATGTGTACTAGTACATTTTGGACATTTTCATTCACGTTCTTCTAAAAAATAAATATAAGAAGCACATAATTTATGATATCTTCTTACTCAATATAAAAATTTTATAACATTTAAAAGTAATAATAACCATAAGCAAAGCCAAATTATTTTATATAGCCATCTTAAAATTATTCTCAAAATTAAAATTAAAATGTATATAACTATGGAGTTTTTTTTATTATTATTTATTATTTTTTTATTATTATTATTTTTTTAAGAATTAACTAAGAGCCAATTTCTATTCCAATGCTCAACAATGCTAGAATACATTGAAATGCTATGACTAAACCTAGTAAAAATTTTGGTAAAGTATAATGATTCAAAATTCTAACTTCTAAGTTCTAACCATCCATTAATATTGATAATGCAAGATTCATTGATCCAAAATATATCAAAATTTATGTTTTTTGTTTACAAGATCTTCATTGCAACCCTTTTTTAGTTCTCATCTTCACCAGTGATTGTTCATTAATACATGAAATGGGCTAGCCTTTAAGGAGGGAATAAAGCTTTACTTTCTAAAAGAAATTAGATGGGCTGTCGTTATATTATATTTATACGAATGAATTAAATCTTCCTAGGATTATTATAAAATTAAATACTGATGACAATTCTTTAGGTAATCTTGGTGGGTTGGCTAGTGTTGGCGGAATTTTGTGCAATTGTTCAGGCTTATGGTTTCTAGTTTCTCTTTAAACTTGGACTAGCTTCTAATAATATGTTTCTCAAAAAAAAAAAAAAAAAAAGCTTCTAATAATATATATAGCTGAATTATGGCTATTCGACAAGGTCTTATGTTAGTATGGGATTTGGGTTTTAAATTTATTTCTTTAGAGATTAATTCTATTACAGTTATTTCTTGGTTAACTACTGATGATGATTTATCATTGGATGTTGTCCCGTTAATCTCTGATTGCAAGAACCTTATAGTGCGAGCATAGATCGTCCATCTACTCTGCATATACCATGAGGCAAATGGATGTACGAATGCACTAGCTAAAAGGGGACAACAGAGCATTTTGGAAGATTATGATACTTGCCCATCTTTTGTATATGCAACTTTTGTTTGGGATATGAAGCACCTCGGGACCTGTAGACTATGTCCTTTGGAGGTTTTTGAGCCTATTGTAAGCTACAAGCTCCCCGCTTGCTTTTCTTTTTAAGTTCCAATGGTTGCAACTATAATGATCTTTAAGATGTTGAAATCATCTCTACCTTGAAAACCCTAAGTTTTGTGTAAAGGAAGTCTCCTCAAAGATCTCACACGAGATTCACACAAAATAGCAATGTATGAGCAACAAAGCAATATGGACAACCCACAAAAACGTGGCTAGGGTTTAGTTTATATACCTAGGGTAAAAACACAAAACCCTAAACGTTTAATGAAGTAGGGCTGAGTTGGAAAATCTGCAGAAAATTCAACCTGTGGGATTTTCGATCGATCGAGTCTATTCTTCGATCGATCGAGCCAGGCCGAAAGTCCCAAGTACTTCTGCAGCCACTCGATTCCAACTTTACAATATTAAACCAACTTTGAGCAATTCTAAACAAGACTAAATATACTGTTTTGATCATGGTTTGCCAACATTACAAATTAGAGTTCTAAATACAAAAACTCCTAAGACCTTAGAACCTAACACAGTCCTTTGCTATTGGATGCTGGTTGCATGAGAAAGTTGCTTACATGTCTTATTTGCTTTTGTTTTGCTCATTATACTTAAATGGTTCAATTATTTACCATTAAGTGTTCTTAACCTGTCGCTTCGTTAAGAACCATTTTCAATTTAATTTTTTTGCAGTCAAGATTTTTCTTATAAAAACTGTATAAAGCTTATGCTTAAATTTTGATCTCTCTCTCTCCTACAACTATTAATTAGAACTTTCGTACAACCTACACTTGTGCATAATCAGCTCTTTTGTCTTCTACAGTATCTGGTATTTTTGGAAGTACAGAAACTGCTCAAGGTCAAGTCTCTATTGGAATGGGAATGGTAGCTGGATCAACTGTTTTACTTCTTACAATAATATGGGGATCGTGTGTTATTGTTAGGAAGTGCGACCTCGTTGATTCAATTGCACAAGATGCACAGGATACAAAAGGGTTTAATTTAACTGGTACGTACATGAAATGTTTTTTTTTTTTTTTTTGCATTAATTATTAATCTCTAAAACTACTTATGCTATATTTGGAAGTCTAGAGAGAGAGAGGAGAGTAGTGGGGAGGAGAGTAGTAGGGAATGGTTATCCTCCACCTTACTTGAATGTTTTTAAAATTAAGTAAGGGGGAGAGGAATAGTTAGCCCTTTTTCTTGTTTGAATGTTTTAAAAATTAGGATGGAAATGAGAGGAAATGATTAAATATTTTCAAATAGACAAATTTACCTCCTATTTGAAAATGGACTTGCAACATTAGTCTATGATTAATTTGTTAAATTAAATAATTATGACTATAACATGCAATATTTTTTTTTAATTTTTTTTTTCTGATTCAAATTAAATAATCCACATTGGTCTATGAGTAATTTTTTTTTTTTTTTTATACTAAAAAAAGCCATCCTTAATTGATAATAATTAAAATAAGATAAAATGTTTTTTGAGTGTTTTTTTTACTGAAAAAATCAAGAGGAAATTGGGTTAACTTGGGCCAAACATAAAACAATAAACAAAATAAAACAAATGGAGTATACCTTATAGTTTTTATATTGAAAATCATCAAAATATAGCTAATGTATTATGTTACATTGAAACTGTACAGTTTTTTCTTTCACTTAAAACACTTTGAACAATTGCTTGGACCTGAGTGAGAAATGATGCATCAGCTTAAGAGCATCAAAGTGAATCTTATAACTTTTTTTTTCCAGTTCTTACATAGCTGTTACATGTTTCGTCCACATCGAAATTTTACAACTTGAATTAATAATGTTCCCTCTTTACAAAAAGAAGTTGAAATCTAGTGTTATGTCCGACATGATTGCATACAAAAGAAGACCAAATCACTACAAGGTTGAGTCCTTGGCACCAATATTCCGGTCAATTGCAAGTGGTGGGATTTATCCAAATTCATATCAGCTAAGCACTGTCAAATCACTGATCGGACCATTCGAGGTAGGAAATAGTTGATTCCTCAAGAAAAAATATTTAGAAACCAATTTTATAGCCACAGGCTTTTCTATTCTTCCATTCATACTCCTTCAAATGCAGCTGTCATGGAAGCTGATGCCTCTTCTAGTGTCCGGTTCTTCTCAATTGAACCGAAGGCCTCGAGAACATCTCCCACCTCCCAATCATTATAATCTTCCATCCCAATTCCACATTCTAGTCCAGCATTTACCTGGCCAAGAGGACAAGATATTTTGCATTTTAAAAAACAAGAGAAAACATCCCAAATATGCATAAACACACTTTTAGAAACCAATAGCTGCACAAACTCACGTGACTTTGATTATACACAATCAAACAAGCAATTTATCAAACACGTTGTGAGCAACTCTTTGAAACTTTAAAGTTCTAGTTAAAAAAAAAAAAAAAAAAAAAAAAAAAAAAAAAAACCAAAAAAAAAAACCCAATCACAAAAAAAAAAAAAATACCCAAAAAAAAAAACAAACACAAAACAAAAATCAAAAAACCTAAACAAAAAA